>NC_046172.1:34531504-34717132 GCF_011064425.1 Rattus rattus
GGACTTCCGTGTTTGGATATTGAATAATATTTACTTTGGTGGGAGGTGGGCTCCTGATGATGCCATGTAATCTTATTTTCTGTTGTTTGGGTTCCTGTGCTTGCCTCTCGCCATCTTGTTGTCTCTGGTGTTACCTTCTTCTGCTACTTCTGACAGTGTTTAGACTGTCCTATAGGACTGTGTGTCAGGAGTGCTGTAGACCTGTTTTCCTGTTTTCTTTCAGTCAGTTAAGGGAACAGAGTGTTCTGCTTTCGTGCGTGTAGTCTTTCCTGTCTACTGGTCTTCAGCTGTTCCTATGGTCCTGTGTCCTGAGTCCACCATGCATTTCGCTTGGAGCATAAAAGTTGGTCTTACCTGTGGTCGTCGGCTCACGTTGCTCGTGGTGGGCTGCTTTTGAGCTGTCTGTGAGTCGGCAAATAGGAGGACCTGCATCGCCTTTTTCCAGGGTCCCCATCCACCGGGGTCCCAGATGGTTTTAGTTGTTTTCCTCTGGAGTCAGAAATGTGAGCAGAGTGTAGTCTCTTCTGGCTTCCCAGGCATGTCTGACCCTCTGAAATCTTAGCTCTCCCTCCCACGGGATTTGGGTACAGAGAACTGTTGACCGGTTCCCTTCTGGTCTGGGCCGTGTTTGGACTTCCACTTCAGTCCTTCTTAAAAGAGGGAACAAACATATTCATAGGAGGAGATATGGAGACAAAGTTTAGAGCAGAGAATAAAGGAATGACCATTCAAAGCCTGCCCCTTCCGAGGATCCAGCAGATATATATACAGCCACCAATCCTAGACAACATTGATGAAGCCAAGAAGTCCATGCTGACAGGAGCCTGATATGGCTGTCTCCTGAGAGGCAAATGGTATCAGCAAACCATTGGACTGAGAACAGGGTCCCCACTGGAGGAGTTAGAGAAAGGATTGAAGGAGCTGAAGGGACTTGCAACCCCATAAGAACAACAATACCAACCAACCAGAGCTCCTAGGGACTAAACCACTATCCAAAGAGTACACATGGACAGACCCATGGCTCCAGCTGTAGATGTAGCAGAGGATGGCCATGTTTGGCACCAATGGGAAGAGAAGCCTTTGTTCCTGCCAAGGCTGGACCCCCCAGTGTAGGGGAGTAACAGGGTGAAGAGCAGGAAAGGGAGTGGTTGGGGAGGGCAAACACCCTTATAGAAGAAGAGGGTGGGGGTATTGGATAGGGAGATTATGGATGGGAAACCTAGAAAGGGAGTAACATTTAAAATATAAATAAAAATATCCAATTAAAAATGAAAATGGATTCTTCTCTCATGCAATACATTCTGACCAAAGTTTTCACTACCTCCAATTCTCTAACTATTCACCACTTCCTATTTCCCTCAGATCTACTTTCCATTTGTTTCTGTTCAGAAGAGAGCAGGTTTCTCAGTGACAACAGCCAAATAGGATAAAGCAGGATATAATAAGACAAGGAAAATGCCCTCATGTTGAGGCTAAACAAGTCGACTCAATAAAACAGTCCCAAGAGCAGGCAATAGTCAGAGATCTATTCACTCCCACTGTTATGATCACCAAGCTAACAGCCACATCCTTTTTTAGCAAGTGCTTTATCCACTGAACTATCCCAATATACCCTATGCTTGGTATTTGATACCTAAATTGAAATGTAAGGGTTCATTGGAAGATATAATTTTATTATGAAAATATGTGAGGGACTCACTGTATTTTCCATGTACCTTTCCTGGGGTTTGTGTACTAAATGGCTTGAAGTTTTCTACAGTCTATAAATGCTATATGCAAGCATAAAATATCACTATTTGCTGAAAGCTAGTCAGGTAGAGAGGAATTGTAAGGTTGCCAGTCATCAGTGGGATGGTTTTCTGTGCTGTTTTGTTTCTGTGTACGTAGGTATGGAATAATATAAATACATATATTTGGGTATCAAGAAATTCAAGTAGAAAAACATATGAGAAATTGTTTCTGAAAAGCACGCCCTTCTTTATTACACTGATTTTTTTAAATTACTTTTACTTTTTGCAGTCCAGTCATTGCCCCCTCCCAGTCTGCCTTCTCACATTTCCTCATCCAATTTCTTCTCCCTGCTGTCCCCAAAAGGATGTCTCCCTACAAACCTCCCCACTCCCTGGGGCCTCAAGTCTCTTGAGAGTTAGGCACTTCTACTGAAGGCAGACCAGGCAGTCCTTTGCTATATGTGTCAGGAGGGCCTCAGACCAGCCCATGTGCACTGATTTTTTTGAACTACTTTAAAAGAGAAAAATACTAAACAAATTGCCCTTTCTTTTTTTAGCTTCACTGGTTTAAGTGCATGGTTTCCTCAGACCTGTTTATGTCTAGGAGTTGTTGACCTGTATGAACAGCAGAAATATCTAGGCTTGTTGATATAGAAAAGACATTAGCCATAATGAACACACACACACACACACACACACACACACACACACACACACACACACCTTTTACCAAAATGAGAATTTATTTCATTTTGTTCTGTTTTTCAAATCAGACTTTATCTATATAACCCAGGCTAGCCTTGAACTCACAGTGATCCTCAATCTACCTAATGCTGAGATTATAGGTGTGTGCCACTATACCTAGGTAAAAATGATAGGGCTTTTTCATGTATTATCCATCTATTTATCTTGAATTTTCCTTGTTCTTGAGAATTGAATACATGCACACAATGAAATACAATCATATCTATCCCTACTTTCCTTTCCATCTCCTCCCTATTGCACAAATACTGTGATGGTTTTTATACATTTTACCCAGGCAGTGTCACTATTAGAAGGTGTGGTCCTGTTGGAGTAAGTGTGTCACTGTGGGTATGGGCTATAAGACCCTGACCCTACTTGGAAGTCAGTCTCCTGTTTGCAGCCTTCTGATAAAGATGTAGAACTCTCAACTCCTCTTGTACCATGCCTGCTTGAATGCTGCCATGCTCCCATCTTGATGATATTGGACTGAACTTCTGAACCTACCAGCCAGCCCCAAATGTATGCTGTCCTTTATAAGACTTGCCTTGGTCAAAGTGTCTGTTAAAGCAGTAAAATTCTAACTAAGACAGAAGTTGGTACCAAGAGTGGGGTACTGCTATGATAGGCCTGACCATGCATCGTGGATTTTGGTACTTTGGATTTGGAAAGCAGTGGAATGCTTTAAATGGAGCATAATGGGCTATCTTAGTAGGAATATGGAAGACTTTGTTCCTGAGAGTGGCTTGAATTATGCAGACCTGGCCCAAGAGGTTTCAGTGGGGAATTTCAGTATGTGGCCTAGAGACTGTTTCTGTGAGATTCTGGTTAAGAATGTGGCTGCTTTTTACCCTTGTCTGAAGAGTCTACTTGAGTCTAAGTTAAAGAGAATTATATTAACTGCATTGACAAAAGCAGTTTTTAAAAGGCCCGACAGAGACTTTGTTCTCTGGTTAAGTCTTATAAAGAACGTTTTGAACAAGCATTGCAAGCATAGAAAGGAAAAATATAAAAGATATGGTCAGAGAATTAAAGGTGCACCAGGAAGTGAAATGGAGCTGAATTCTGTATTCAAGGATATTAAATTGAATTAAGGGAATAGATCTTTGGGGCAAGACCCTACCCGACTAAGTTTAGGTCCAGTAATGGTGGTACATACCATTAATCCCAGGAGATAAAGCCGAGCAGATATCTGAGTTCAAGGCCAGCCTGAGACAGAGCAAATTCTAGGTGAAGAAAAGCTTAAATCTACGAATGGTGGTACACACTTTTAATCCCAGGAGTCAGGCATGCAGATATCTGAGTTCAAGATCAAACTACAGAGCAAGATCCAGGACAGCCAAGCTTAGGCAGTGAAGGAGTTGGAAAAGAGTAAGCTAGTGATGAGGGGATCATGTTCCAGCTCCTGCAAGGAGCAGAATCGGCAGTTTGGCCCATGTATCTCTGACTTTATAATAAAGAGGAGAAGAGGCTTACTGGGACAGTTGATGCTGGTTAGCTGGAGCTAAGGAATTAGTGGTGACTAGAATCACTGAAGTGAAATCTTCTGAGAGCACAAAGAAGCTGTGTTCCAGAAATAGCCAAGGTTGTACCTTATGTTGCTGATGTACTTGATAATGTGTAAGAAACACCAAGGTGTTACTGGTTTTGAAGGCATGAAGGGGTCATAAAGAGCACCCGAGGCTTTGCACTGTGAGAGGCCATGGAAGGCCATTGGTGAAGGTGCAGCCACAGGTGTAGTTGACAGCCCCGGACTGAAGGGGTCATGCAAAGAATTTTAGGATCGCCACCGTGAAGGGTGTCTATGAGAGGCCTAGTTGCAATGGAAGACCCAATGTTTTGGTGATGCCAGTACCATGGGATGATCATCAAGAATAACAGTAAGAATGGAGTGGATCAACCTGAGCTCAGGGTGCTACAGAGGGAGGAGCTGAAGAAGTGATGCCAGTCCTTTGGAGGAGCCCAGAAGATCAAGTGTGGATCCCAGACATTAGAACTAAAAGTTATAACATTGAAGTTGCCTTGGAGACCCCAAGATATTCCAGATGCTAGAGCTATAGGATATCTGCCGAGGAAAGATGCTAATAGGGAGTGGAACCAGCCCAGGAAAAAGTTTGTTGCAGTCAACAAAGATAAAAATGGAGTTGGAGATCTGAAAGCCTTGGAGATGCAGAGTTTGGAGTTTGCCCAGCTGGTTTTCTGTGTTTCTTTGGGAATTACAGTTAAGTGACTGGATAAATCTCAGAAGAGACTTTGAACTTCTAACATTGTTGAGACAGCTATAGACTACGGAGACTTTTAAAGTTGGAATACATGTATTTTGCATTATGCCATGTTTAGGTATGGCCCCCATAGACTTATATGTTTGAACAAGTCTATAGGGGCCAGGAAGTGGAATGTAATGGTGGTTTGTATGTTCTTGTTTCAGGCAGTAGCTTGATTAGAAGGTGTGTTCCTGTTAGAGTAGGTGTGTCACTATGAATATGGGCTCTAAGACTCTTACCCTGGTCACCTGGAAGCTAGTATTCTGCTAGCAGCTTTCAGATGAAGATGTAGAACACTCAGCTTCTCCTGCATCATGCCTGCCTACATGCTGCCATGTTCCTGCCTTGATAACATAGACTTAACTTCTGAACCTGTAAGCCAGCTGCAATTAAATGTTGTCCTTTGTAAGACTTGCCTTGGTCATGGTGTCTCTTCACAGCAGTAAAACCCCAACTAAGACAAATACCTATCTCCTAACATCTTGTAATTTCTTTTATTAAGTCACTAAATTCAATGATTTCTACCCATATATGCATGAATTTCAGGCATCCCCTGGGACACTTTTAATCTTGTCAATGATTACTTCCTCAACAAAGAAACATTCTTCTCCCCATTAGCTATTAATTGTCAATAACTAGTTCCTTAGTAAGGGGTTTATTAATGTTCCTTTCTAGAAATAGTTTCCATTTCCTTTGAGAAATTCTCTTGGGAAAGTTTTCCATTAAAACTTACCTAAGCAAGTGTTGTCTGTCATAGATGAAAGTGATTTGACTCACATTTTGTCAAGCTGGAGGGGCAACTGTACTGTTAGTTCCAGCATTTTTTTTTGCTTATCCTTCTCAGAACTGATAACTAATTATGTTTTCTAGTGTTTGGATACATTTTTCTAATTAAAGAATAATTTATTGTTAATAGAATCATCTATTTGCCTAGTGTAAAGAAACCCAACTGGTTTCAGCATAACTGGTGTTTCAAGAAAAAAACAAAAAGTTTTCTGAAATGTATAAACGGTACTGTGAGAAATATAGTATGGTAATCAATGGATACAAGTTAAAAAGTATGTTTTAGTCACAAAATTTATAAAATAAATATGAAATTTTAGGAGGAGTAAAAGAAGAAACACATTTTTATATTTAGATAATTTTCTGTCTATGGTGGAAATCTTTTAAAAAGTAACAAAATATTTGGTATGAATTTTTCTGTTTTGCTATTCATCTGTTCAAATTGTATTTGGTTTTTGTTTGATTTTTGAGAAAAAAATAAGTTGGGTGTTTAGGAAAGGGGAGAGGACCAAGAAAAACTTGGAGGATAGAAGAATATGATAAAAATATATGACAATTTAAAATTGTTTTAAATGATAAAAGTATAATGAAATTTTGCTAGACAAAAACAAAATCAATAATACTGATAAACATTTAACCTTTGTTGATATTTTGTTGTTAATATTTATCAACCAATATTTCTTTTAATGGCAAAAATAAATGTACCATGTAAAAATAATTTTCTACAGCTTCCAAGCACTGGTACATTTAAGGTAATTTGATGAAATATGAACTAAAACTGAGATGGCTTTTTTTCTTATTTGACCTATCATTAAGTAATTCAGCTCATATATTTTAAACTGGGAAATGGATCGAGAAGAGTGGGTAAATTATAATATCAGTAACCATAAGAAAAGAATATTACTGTGTTCTGAGTAAGGTGTTGAAGAGGAATTATAGGTCAATAAATAATAAAGTGCAGGGTCCTCTAAGTTCATTAAAAAGGTACAGATTAATTTATTTTGTTTTATTTTATTGTATTCATTTTTTTTTGATTCCTTAGGACGTGCCTGTCTATTTTCTAAGAAGAAACAGAAAGGATACGGATCTGGATGTAAGTGGAAAGTTGCAGGATAAAGGAGAGACAAAACCATAATGAGAATATAATTTATGAGAAAAATCTATTTTCAAAAAATAAAAATTTAAAACTATAGATTGAGGATTTAATATCCTTAAATTTTTAAATTTAAGGTTTGTCGTTCATTTATTTATTTTGTATTGGAGGAACACACATGCCATGATACATGTGTGAAGGTCAGAGGGCAACTTTATGGAGTTGGTGATCTCCTTACACTATGAAAGTCCTGAGGATCAAATTTAGTTCTTCAGTCTTACAGTGAAAACCTTTATCCTTTGAGGTATCTGACAAGTTTGACTATTTCTAGCTATCCTGTAGGGAATTTCTATAATTTTCACATCTAGTTGACTAGAATCAACTAGATCTAGTTGACTTCACCTTCCCAGTATTTGCTTTTTTCCCCATGTAAAGTTTTAGTAGATGCAGGAGGTTCTCTGTGAGTTTGAGGCCAGCCTGGTCTTCAGAGCTTGCTCCAGGACAGCTGTGGCTACACAAAGAACCCTATTGCAAACTCCTGGCTCCTCCCACAATCAAGGAAATAAAAATAGTGATACACACCCTCCCTCATTGTAAGTGTATAACTGAAAAATTTGAAGTGGGAAGATTGATGTGAATTTTGGATTAGCCTAAACTGCATAGTACAGGTGTATTTCAAAATGTTGTCTGTGTATATGTTTTGGGAGGGAGTTCCCCAACTGTGTTTGTAAGTTAGCTAGAATTTTCTAGAAATACATAACTTCATTGAATGAATGGTTTTTCTTTAGTCTTTAGATTTATTTCTATAGTTTTGAGAATTTTATACATAAATTCTCTGTATTTGCATGATTTCTTCACATCTCTTTCCCATCTCAACTCCTCTTAGATCTTTGTGAGTTATTTCTTAAAACACATGGACACACACACACACACACACACACACACACACACACACACCCTACTGTGCTCAATTATTGCTTCCTATTTGTGCATGTGTTTAAGGCTGGCCACTTAGGAGTGAGTGACCCAAAATGAAACTGTATCATCCTTCCTCAGCTGCCATTCACTCATTCACTGCCTTTAGCTTTTTATCTAGGGAAAGCACCTTGAGAAATGTTCTTCCATTCATGTTTGGGATATTGGTTGGTATGGATTATGTAGTTTTATGCAGGGAACCATACTGAAAGTTCATGGGTACAGCATTCTAGTCATGTCCAGAAGACATGATCTTGCAGCAGTTCTTCAGGTCCTCAGGCTCAAACAATCTCTCCACCCTTTCTTCCATGATATTCCCTGAGCGTTGGGTATAAAGGTTGTGTTATAGACATCTAAGTGTTTTCTTTGTTTGTTTTGGTTTAGGTTTTTGTTTTTGTTTTTAGATAAAAAGGTTTCTATGGATGGTGTCTTCTTTTCTTGTTGCATATGACAGTCACTGACGTTTTACCAAATTGATGTTGTGGATGAATAAACAATAATCACTCTTTTCCAAGACGATAATTTAGCAAGATAGAGTGATCACGCCTTATGTCCTTATTTTATTTCCTGCACCCTTTTCCTTTCAATGGACCACCAATCAGTGATTCTAGATAAAATTTCACAACTCTAGACTTTGGGAGAATTTTCTTTCATTTTGTGGTTCTGCTATTATTCATGACTTAGAATTTTTCATCAAATGCACATTTCAACCATGGAACTATTCATTAGCAATTTGTAAATTACATGTTCATATTTCTTCTCCTTAAAGCACATTGTTTGGCTGATCTCAGATATGTTAATACATGGGGAGCATATAGAAGGTGAAAATATTGTTCTGTAGCATTTTCTATGTATGGTGGAAGTTCTTGGCCTACCTTCATAAAACATAAAGGGCCACCTGACAAGGAAGGTATTTTAACATCCTTACATTTGCTAAGAATACTGCAAAAAGTAGCATGCAAATGTATGTACATACATACATTAAATGTGCACACATATGTATAGTCATGTATACTTAAAGACTTGCTTTAGGTGTTTTATACACATACATGTACTTCTGTGTAATATAGGCTCATATATATATATACATATATATATACATATATATATATATGTCTGTATATGTCTGTGTGTGTGTGCGTGTGTGTGTGTGTGTGTGTGTGTGTGTGTGTGTGTATAATGCCTAACTGTGTGTATGTGGAGCAGAGCCAAAGAGTTATTGCCAGTTTTGCCTAGTCATCCATAGTTTTTGGAGGCATCATGGAAGCATCATGGCAATTGATTTGGTGACTCTGGTACAGCAGGCAAAAATAATTTAATAAAATTACATTAATTAAAAGAGTATTTGAAAAAGTGAGGCAAATGCATGTCAGCAGAAAATAATACTAGGACATTGTTTTGTCAAAGAAAATGTTATGAGTTTTTCTTAGGAGTGAGCCTGGAATAGACTTGGAATAGTCAGCCAATTCAGTTTGTGATAGCACTCTTAGACAAAGTTGTTTCTAGATCCCAACAACTATATAGCCCTTGGGCTTCATATTAGATGCTACAAAGTGGAACTAGTATTCCTTCACCTTAGAAGACTTACCTTACAATGGCTTGGCAAAGAGTGTTATAAGTGACAGAGATGGTTTTTTGGTGATTTATGTTCAAAGAAGGTGAACCTCTAATTCTCTCAACCTTACCTTAGGTAAACACAGAAGGGTTCCATATGATTAACATTTATGCTAAAGTAAGTACAACCATCAGGTGCTTCCTCAGTCAAACTATACAATGTCTAGCTTCTGCTTAGTAGTCAAGAGAATTAGACTTTTATTTGCTTATGTATGCAAGGACACTGTCTCTGAATGTCCTCGTCTGTCCATGGTAATAATTTATTTTCCATCATCATTGTTATCAAGATGATCAAGATTCTTTTTCCCATTATTGTTGTCAGGTCAGCCACCACAAGTATGTACAAAAGAGCTTGGTGTACACAGTTTGAGATAGGGATCACTTGGAAGCAGGATATTCCAGAGATGTAATATGTTGTTGCCAAGGAGTATGTAACCAAATAACCTGGAAATATGGTGTTCTTTTTCTAGTTATTTGACAGGGTACATTTCTTCCTGTAGGCTTTATCAGTTTCCTAGTCTGCGTATATCAATGGATTATGTTTTTTATAATTTTGAGGCTACATAGACAAGTGGTTCTCAACTTGTGGGTTGCAATTCTTGTGGCTATCTAACCACACTTCTACAAGGAAGGGGTTGCCTAGGTCTATCAGAAAACACAGATTTGTACATTACAATTCATAATGATAGCAAAACTGCTGTTATGAATAGCACCAAAAATAATTTTTTTTTTGGTTCTTTTTTTCGGAGCTGGGGACCGAACCCAGGGCCTTGTGCTTCCTAGGTAAGCGCTCTACCACTGAGCTAAATCCCCAGCCCAAATAATTTTATGGTTAGGGATCACCAGGACATGAGGAACTTTATTAAAGGGTCACAGCATTAGCAAGGTTGAGACCCGCTTATATAGACTTTGGCATAGCAGTGAAAGTATTCTAGTACCTTGGTGTTCCTTTTGGCAACAAGGGCACAATGTAGAGAAATTCTCTCTTGGTCCTTCATCATGAGCTATGTTTTTACATAAATTAACAGTGGAAATGTTTACAGGATAAAAAATAAATGAAAAAGTGAATGAAGAATAAATGAATAGAAGTAGGTACTAGGCTTGACATTAAGACACCAATATTTGGAAGCATCATGAACTCCTTTGAGAAAAATGAGAAGTCCTTGACTGGCCAGTAGCCAAAATAAGGACACCAGAATAACTCTCCCACTGAGGTCTTTATTACTTTAGGACAGTGCAGTAGGTCATAGAGAACTCTTTTAGAATCTGATGACAATTATGAATCCTTTCTTAAGTAAAATGTACATTCTGAACATACACATGTTTTTCTGCTTGTAATTTAATATTAGGGAAGTCGAGAGTTCTTCTCTTCCCCAGTTCATTCATGGTCCCTGTGTTGAGAACCCATAAGTTAGATACCTGGTATTTGGCAGTAAAGTGGCAGAATGAAAAATAAATTGACGCTAGAAACTATATTTCAATTATAGTCCTGTGTCAGCTTCCAACTATTCCAAATCTGTGAATACCTTCGCTAAGTCTCAGGTTTTTTTTTTCCCATGTATACAGGCTTTCTTTGTAGTCTGAAAAGAAACCCCTGTTCTCTATTAAGTAGGCTTCTTGGAAGCCGTGTGGTACTAATTTTATTCTAACTCAAAACTCTATGTGGAGGCTACAGCTTTCTGGCTTCTCATTTCCTTTTTCTTGCATGGCATACTCATAAGATATCAAAGAGGATTTCAAATAGATCACCTGGGCAACGGGACAGGGCACATGAGAGGCAGGCTGGGGAGAACATATTGATGCTGCCTGTTCAGGTGAGCTGATTCTAGTTCATATGGTTCCCTTTTTGTTTTCTCCCAGACTGGCATGGAACAAAAATAAACAGTTGTAGTCTCCACAGGGAGGGACTCGGCCATGTGTTGACTCTATCATTCACAGGTTTTTTTTTTTTTGCCATTGTAGTACCAATATAATATTTTCCTTTACCTTCCACATGCTTGTAAAAGAAGAGGAACTTGATTTTCTAACACCTGGTGCTTTTTATTTAGCACAAACTTAAAAGCAAATCTCCCCAAAGGAATGTTCAAATGTCACCAGACAAACCAGAAATAACCAGTAAGAAGTGATGCTCTCCAGATACTCATCAGATATCTATATCCCATTTTAAGGTTTGTAGTCCAACCCTAACATCCAGGTTTGCACCTTCTTTACACTCATTCCCACCACATGGTGATCCAGATTACTTTTAATGTGAGCTCATAAAATCAAGAATCAACAGCCTTCTGTGGTGACCCATTGTATTTTACATAGATATAGTCTGAGGACTAGATATAGTTTTTAAGTTTGTATCCTGAGCCCTACTGCTATTGGGGAAAGTCGGCAAATTAAAGATAATAACTTCTTGAATTCTCTCTTTTTTTTGACCCAAATGCTTCCCAAACACCATCTAACTCCCCATAGCCAACCCTTCATCACTCAAACTTAAGTCTCCAAGACAAAATAATGCTGTATCTCATTTTTTTTTCTTGTGTGTTCCCAGTCTTTAGAACAATGTATAGGTAATATTAGGCACTCAAAATTGGCTGAATTTAAAGATATTTACTGATTTTTTTATCCCCAATGTACAGATGAAGAAACAGAGATTCACAGAGGTCAAACACTGGTACAAGCTGCAGGGAAACTTTAATAGGATCCAAAGGAATAAAGCCATTATGAAGAGGGTACCATTTGTGTTCAAGAGGCTTTGCCTCATAGCGTACAACACCCCGAAGATGGCTCTCCATTCGACCTTTTCTCATGAGGGACACAGCCAAGGTCTGTTGCTGGGGTTGGAGGAAGGTAGTGTCATAGTCTTAGAATGCCACAGACAATTGGGCAGTGGTTATTCAAAATAAACAGTTTCTCAAGGGTCTTTTTAGAGCAATAGATGGCATTAGTAGCTGCATCCATGGAGGAGACCTCTAATTATTTCACTTCTAACTGAAAATATAGAGGTGAGAGTGGGAACAGAAGCAGAAGCTACATGAACAAAAATCACGAACTAAATAAAAGCAAATTGAAGACAACCCCTTCCCCAATAAAAATTAAACCCAGCCAATCCATTAAACAAACAAGCAAAATGAACCTGACCCAAAACAAACAAACACACCACACACACACACACACACACACACACACACACACACACACACACACACACACACCTCATAGTTATTAGCAGGAACAATGGACAGATATTTTCATGAAGGTTTGTTTTCCATTTTCTCTGGAACGAAATGTACTTTTAGCCTGTGTATCCCTCATGGTACTTGTTGGAACATTACTGCATGTCAGAATAACAACATTCAATTTCAATTATCATTTTCTTTCTTGTAAACACCAATTCCCTTGTGAATTTACATCGTCTGCTGAATTCCACCAAAGGACAGAATATCATTCCTCTTATGAGAGAATATTGTTCCTCTTACCTTGGCTTTTCTTACTTTCCTCCGGAAGGCCCAAGCATCACAGTATTTTAATTGACCAGGAAAAATCATTTTGATGATGGAACATTTTCTTTGGTAAATGGACACCAAACACTAACTTGAAACCAACCAAATAAGTTTCTTTGGTAAAGTGGACATTAATGTCTTGGTTGGAATTAATTAAAAGAAAATAATTAATTTTGCTGAGATCATTCATTCCCTTTCAGCAATTTAAAAAGCAAAATTTTATGAAGACTTAAAATTTTTTGAGATATTTCTACAGTGTCATCTCCATGGTGAAGTTAGACTGATGCTGTCAGATCACAATCAATAATCAATAATAAATATGAACAAATACATAATAATTGCTCAACAATAAATAACTTTTGGCATGCAGTCTTCCAATAGAAAAATTCATTTCACAGTCAGAATTTCATAAACCTTAATTTCAAGTGCTGAAAAGAGAAGGTGACAAGTTTGGAGAAGGTGACAAGTTTGAAAATACCCTCCATTTAAAAATACAACATCTTAAGATACACAGAGACAATCAAGTTGGAAAACTACTATTTGTCATAAAACAAAGTTCCACAGTAAGTCATTCCGGTTGATCAAATTGATGATTAAATTCTCAACAAAATCCATTTAATTGGTGCATGTGTTGCATCAGTTTTGTGAATTCACTAAGCCGAGGTGTTTCACGTGGCTGACACTAAATCAATAGCAGATTTAGAACAGACTATTAGAAAAATGGTTTAGCAGCATATAATTTAAGAATAAAACCAATCCCTTCTTCACCTGTCTTTTATAAATAATAGCCTGGTTGCAGGCCCAAAAGAGAGAGAGAGAACTGATTGAACATCTAGTATGCAAACTTGCCCTTTTGTGAAGAATATACTTGTCTTTAGATTCAAAACTCCTCCTCTTCTTGTTCAGTGAACAACACAGGATGACTGCTTAGTGTGTCTGCAGGGGAAACTGAGCAAGTAGCATATTTGTTAGAACTTTTTGGACAAAAGCACATGAGAGCAAAAGCACAGATTATCACTTGCTGTGATTACATCACAATCATTTGGGCATTTTTGCTGTTTAAAAGGATAGTAGCCAGCCTAAATCCAAAGTGTTTTCATTCCAGACATTAAAAACATATTTGTTCCATGGCCAATGAAGCCTTATGTTCCCAGCTTATGTATGAATTTTAAGTGGTAGTAGCTACCCACAGGAAAATATGCGATCGTCCTGCTGTGTCTTTGCCATGTTGAAATGATGGAACGCCTCTAGAAGTGTAAACCGTGTCAGTTATTTCATTCTTCAAGGTTTGTTTTTCCCTTTGTAGCGAATGAGGAAGTAGTACAATATGTCTGCTAAAGTCCTGAAAGGTAATATACCTTTTGGAAATGCTTACCACTATAGGTGACTAAAGAAGCTACATCTTTAAAATGGAAAGACATTATAGTTGTTTGTCTCAAATGTAACTCAGGGTTTGGCTTCACTTTTATGGATTTAAAGAAATATAGGGGTCTGAGGGCAGCATACATATCCCCTCCAGATCAAACTGTCCTTGTTTAGATTGATGAATCATTGCCCTTGTAGGTACAACTGTTCAACTGCATAAATATCTGTGCATGTTAATGTACAGAGGGCCTTATAATGAAGTAGAGATATAGCAAAAAGGCATTTTAGGGGAGGGGAGGTACAGCCAGTTTAGCAGGGAAGTTTGGCTGCTGTTATGGATTGGTTTGTACTGGTAATTACTCTTGTCCAGGAAATGCCATCAATTTTCCTTTGAGCCCTTTATCTCCAAGCACTTTTATAAAGTTGTTCATTGCCAAATCTTAGTCTTATCAAAGGTCTTCCTTTTCTCCACTAAGTCAAGAAGAACTCATCACGTAGCCAAACATTCTGGCACTTGTTGGCCAATAACCATTTTTGTTTTTATTTTCTTTTCATCATATATGTGGGCAGATGTTGTTTGTGGACATATGTTGTTTCTGGGCATCCATGCAAAAGTGCATATAGGGCCAAACCACAAACATCTATACCAGCTGGCTTTTCTTTTTTCGTTAATGCAAAAATATTCTTTAGGTTCAAATAGACACCTGCTTTTCTTCCAACATGCCAGATATTTAGGCTTGACTCTGTGGCTTTGCACCCTCAGAGGTTTCTGCCAAAAAAGCTGTAACTAATAAAAGTAGACCCTTTTCATGACAGGTGACAAGATATTCTGAAATAGAATTGCCCCAATTCTGTAATGCTGGAGCTGTCATGGATTTCTGGGTGCATTAACTAAACCATACAGGTGTTAAAAGGTGCATCATTGGAGGAATATGACAAGTTCATTCAAGAAAAAAATAAACTTGGCTCACCTAAGAGAATTTGGGTGACAATTTCAATTTGTGGATGGTATTCAGTCTACCATATCTACTTCAAAGGTTCTGGCTTCCTCTTGCTTATAAGAATTTCCACAGAATCTCCTTGAGTGCTGAGGTGCTAAATCAAACAATGAAGACCTCAGATGACAGAACCTAATTAGTGATACTTCTCTGTGGAAGTTTAGGAAACCTTGTTTGAACAATGCTTAAACCTATTTTTGTAATCACAGCTGACCTTGCAATCAGTTGTGTTTCATTACAATACCAGTAACTTGTGCAGTGTAGGCAAAATAGGATCCTGCTTATTAATAAGCATTCCTTTGTTTGATCTTACTTAAAATACTACAAGTCATGTGTGCATTTGTGTGTATGTGTGTAAGTAAATTATCACAGAAACCCTTTGCTTTAATAATTTTAAAGATGCCACACCTATTATCCTCACCTTTTACTTTTTCTTGTGTCTGTTTCTTATGTTTTTTTTTAAACAGAGCAACTTTGACTTTATTTGTTTCAGCAACATAAGCTTTTAGTTCTTGGTAAGACCTAGGGTGAAAATATATGAAGCAGATACTATCACACTGTGGTAATTTGGTCAACCACTCGAGTACTGTCAATATCCAACATTTCTACACACTCAATTTCCTCCCGGTTTTCAGGATTTTTCTTCTCTTTCCTTTTTTTCTTAGAGGGTGGCAGGAAAGTCAGTATCACAGGTAAAATGGCAAAGCAGTGAAAGAAGGTGACAAATGCTATTAAAAACAAGCACCTGAACAGTGTACAGGTCAGATTTGAAGGCACAGCTGCGAGAGGAAATAGACCAACAATATAACAGAGGTAACTCTGTAAAATAGCTACCCCATGCACTTCCAGGGCATTTTTTACCCATTTAGTTCTTGTAAAATCCTTGCCTAGGACAAATGTGGATAACAGTGGAGCACAGTTATCAATTGTGTAGTTAATTCCATAAATTAAGCATAGCACAGAAATACAATCCAGTTCGACCTTCCATAATGTCATGAAGCCTATCACTCCGAACTCCACAGACACAACCGTTAGAGTGATCCAGACATTAATCAGCGAATCTGCTACCAGGAATGCCGAGAAGAAGAGCAGGAACAAAGCACTGATGCAGGAGTTGTGCAGGGGGGCTCCCAGAGAGGAGGCATATCGATCCATGTACACAAAAGACGGATTAAAGACAATGAACTTCACCTTGGAGGTGACTGAAAGCCTCCTCAGGGTCTCCAAGAGATCATAAAGTTCTTCTCTGTTTGTTTCCATAGTCTTGGCCACCAAAAACATTCTAGAGGCCACTACGTCAACCTCATCATTGTACTTTTTAGAGAAGATGATGTCCTCTTGAAAATGTGAAAATTGAGGAGCTTTCAGGAAGGAATTTCTCAACATGTCTGTGAAATTTTTCTTAGGCAAGTCAGTGGACACATTGAGTTTCCGAAGATAATTTAAATAGCTTTCGAACCAGGATATCCGCACAAAACCCTTAGTGTACTCTAGAACATCTTCTTGGACACTAGAGTTCCAATATTCTATGGACTCATATATGTAAAACCCAATAACAGGACTGTAGTTGTTAAAGTACTTTTGGTGGGCAGTAGTGTACTCAATGGTTTGTGTTGCAGTTGCTACGATGTTACTAAGGTCTGACCCTTCACTGACCTGCAGATAGCCCATTAAGGCAAAGGAAATATAAATAAGGTAAAAGAGGACTACAAAAGGCTTGACATAGGTGTTGGTTATCCAGTCACAGTAATAACGTTTGAGGAAACATACCAATAAATGACTCTCATAAGTGTTTGCTTCCTCACCTTCAGCTGTGTCCTCACTGAATCTAGCTGTCAGAAGAAACCTATACCATGCTGGCTTCTCCTGTAATACCTCAGGCTTTGGAACTTTTCTACAGAATATACTATGCTGGTAATTGTTTTCTATGTAGCCAGTGAACACAAGGCTGGAACCGTAAAATGAGAGTACATAGAGGTAGTTGAAGAGGATTGCAATACAGGAATTGCAGCAGAAAATCCTGGCTGCCTCAATGTTCGTGAAAGGGCTGGCCCCTATGCCAAAGGTGACCAAGTACATGGCAGTGGTGAGAGAGAAGGAGAGCATGGAGTCTGCATAGACTTCTGCAGTTCGCTCTTTAACATGTTGGTCCTCTCTAGTTTTTCTCCACGAGGATAACATTTCAAAAGTCCCGTATAATCCATGACCTGAAAAGGCAGAAAAAAAAGATGAGAGCAAAAGTTTTAAGGAACTAATCTTTATAAAGAGGGGTATTGATTTGATCATGGAGACTTAATGGATCTTGGTAAATATAACCAGCTTTAGTGGTAGCAAGTTTAGAAATGCCAGGGATTTTTCCTGTTGGAAAGTAGACCTGTGTTTTGGAGAATCATAAATGCCCATCGATAGTATCTTCTAGGATAGATAGAGGAGCATAAGTCTTCACAGTCCCTACTAGCCTGAGAAAGCTAAGTGAACTTTTGTGAGCAGAAATCTGCGTAGATCTGGACCTATACTCTTTAGGAGTTATAAACATCAATAGCTTAGGAATGTTAATACACTTTGGCTCCAGAGAATATTGCAGATACTGATCATTTTGTTTTATATTTCACAGGTATGATGGAAGGGGTCAGCATAGAGGAGAGCAGAGTATTCTCATTCAATGTGGACACTTTCTGTTAAAATTGGTCAGGTAGACCTATAACATTTATTGAAGATGCTTTCTTTTTTCCATTGTATGATTTTGGCTTCATTGTCAAAAATCAAGTGTCAGCATCCTTCCCCTGGGCTGTCTTATCTCGTTTCAGTGGGAGGACGCTCTTTGTTCTGCAGTGACTTGATGTGTGCCAGGGTATGTTGGTACCCATGGGGAGCTTATGGAGAAGGGGAGAGGGTGAGGAGAAGGATATGTGAGGTGGGACTGGGAGGAGAGGAGGAAGGGGGTTGCTAATAGGGTATAAAGTAAATAAATAAATCCTATATACAACAACGACAACAAAATTGGTCATGTAGTGTGGGTTTCAGTGGTAAAGAGACACTTTAGTTTGAGTATTAATAGAAAATTAAATCAAAGCCTCTCTTTTCTTCACTAAGCATAAGGGCCTGAAGCAATAAATCTGAGAAACAGGAAATCAAAATAACTAGGAACAACTTTGAGTGTAGAATAAAACAAGGAGTAAAATATAGAACAAACAAAGAAGATTGATGTGAACCTGCATTGCTATTATTGAAAATGACAATCAGATATTCAAGGTTTATGACTTGTACTTGTCTTGAGGAATTTATTTCACCAGTCCTAGTTGTTCAAAGATAACATGTCAAGTATACAGTGACTCTGCCAACTCCTTGATTCTATTTGTCAGTGGCCTTTCTGAGAGAAGACCAAGTTAGGAACATTTTTTTAACTGCTTAGGGCTCTTGGCTCTCTGTTTAGGATTCCAGCAAAATTGGGGTGACACAGATACGGTGGCTACCCAAGCTGTAACTGCAATCCACTTCTTGGAAATTTGAGCATGCCTTCTGTACCACTCATGGTTGGAATAAGGCACTTCCTTGCAGCACATTCCTGAATGTCCAAGCTATTCTGTCATTGAAAACCCCATCAAAATGACCCATCATTGTTTCTGATAACCCCTGTCGTGGCACTGTGATTAGAAAATCTGTCTGAAATGCTCCACTATGTTCATTGCAGCCTCATTTATAATAGCCAGAGGCTGGAAAGAACCCAGATGCCCTTCAACAGAGGAATGGATAAAGAAAATGTGGTACATCTACACAATGGAATATTACTCAGCTATCAAAAACAATGACTTTATGAAATTCGTAGGCAAATGGATGGAACTGGAAAATATCATCCTGAGTGTGGTACCCAATCACAGAAGAACACACATGGTATGCACTCATTGATAAGTGGCTATTAGCCCAAATGCTTGAATTACCCTAGATGCACAGAACACATGAAACTCAAGAAGGATGACCACAATGCGAATGGTTCACTCCTTCTTTAAAAGGGGAACAAGAATACTCTTGGGAGGGAATAGAAGGCAAAGTTTAGAACAGAAGCTGAAGGAACACCCATTCAGAGCCTGGCCCACATGTGGCCCATACATATACAGTCACCAAACTAGATAAGATGAATGAAGCAAAGAAGTGCAGGTTGACAGGAACCGGATGTAGATCTCTCCTGAGAGACACAGCCAGAATATGGCAAATACATGTGCGAATGCCAGCAGCAAACCGCTGAACTGAGAACGGGACCCCAGTTGAAGGAATCTTAGAAAGGACTGAAAGAGCTTGAAGGGGCTTGAGACCCCATATGAACAACAATGCCAAACCAACCAGAGCTTCCAGGGACTAAGCCACTACCCAAAGACTATACATGGACTGACCCTGGACTCCAACTCATAGGTAGCAATGAATAGCCTAGTAAGAGCACCAGTGGAAGGGGAAGCCCTGGGTCCTGCTAAGACTGAACCCCCAGTGAATGTGATTGTTGGGGGGAGGGTGGTAATGGGGGGAGGATGGGGAGGGGAACACACATAAAGAAGGGGAGGGGGAGGGGTTAGGGGGATGTTGGCCCAGAAACTGGGGAAGGGAATAACAACTGAAATGTAAATAAGAAATACTCAAGTTAATAAAAATGAAAAAAAAAAAAGAAGATCTGTCTGCTTCTACACCTTTGCAAATTCAGTTCTATTATTAAAGATAATTCTGTACTCCGGTATGATAGTCTTGTTTTGAAAAAAAGTAATTTAATATATTCAGCCACATATAATGTGAGTGGAGTGAGTGACAATTATCTTCTATGCAAAATAACTGAGCATATGTCTGACCTTACACCCTGGCTGGTATTTGTATCCTTATTTGTAAAGTACTGAGCTCAAACCTGAGTATCCATTTACAAAGTAATAATAACACAGTCCTGTTTCCTCAGAGGGATTCATCATTCATCTTAATTTATTAAACATCATTTTACAGCTACTTTTAGAGGTCAGGCCAAGACTGTAGATTTGATTACTAGTACCATGGCCTCTATTAAATTGGAGCACCTAAATTCCCCAGCTATGAAGTAAAAAGTGTATTTGTTGACTGGTATTCTGCAATTATGTTTTAGGTACTTAAGAATGCCCAGTTTCAAAAGGAAAAACTAGTTATTAAATTTGTTTCCAGTTTTCTCTGAATGGATAGAATAACCTTTGATTAAAAGAAAAACCAATCTTTGTCAATGAGTAAGAAAACTAATACCTCTAAAACAGCAGTGCCCTTGGGAAATAATACTGACCATTTAATCTGGGAACATGAGTAACAATAAAACTTTGGAAGGTAAATACACTTGAAGAAGTCACTAAAAAGTCCAAATAGCTTTCAGAGTATTTACTTGTTAGAAAAAAAAATACTTCAAACCGAGGCACTGATACTGAGTATTTAAATATGGTAAGAAAATAAAGATCATATAGCAGAATTAGTTAATCCTATGGTAGAATTTTAGATAAAATTAAATATAAATTAAAAAGAAAATTAATGTGATAATTTATAGTGGTATTATCTGACACTGATACTTTCTGGACAATATAATAGGACTCCATTTCTTAATGTACTGTTGATAATCTTAGGAGCTGAATGAGAAAAACATTTGATTTAACAGAACAAAAGAGTAATAAGGTTCCAGGATAAAAATAATTACAGTCAAGGAAAGATAAAATAAACATTGTTAGCTTGTCTCTATTTCTGTTGCTATCATTTAAATGCCAATTGTATATAGCTTGATCATTTTCATTGAGTCCTGAGTCTTTTTGCATGTTTTTGGTTCAAAGGGTACTTCCAAAGAAACTTTGAATTTTATTTTCGGGGGCTCTTGGAAACAACCCCTCATCTTTCCTCCCCTGCCCTCCTCTTTCCTCCCTTCTACACCTCAGTCAGTCAAGGGGGAAATGAATGCCAAGACAGTTTCAGATGCCTCTTAGGGATTTGTTAGCAGCCTGGAGTGCCTGCCTGGCACTAGTTTCAGGTTACAGTTGCATGTTTATGCTTAAGAGGTTGGCCTCCTATTATCTTAAAGGAAAGATAAATTGTGGAAACCCTGTTTCCTGGCTTGGACTCAAGAGTAAAAACACTCTAAGAACCCATAAATGTCCCTGCCCCCATCAAATTCCTTCTCTGTCCAGAATTACTGTCAAATTTCCTTTAGTTTTGGCCTATAAAGGTATAGTTTTAATTGAAAACTGCTTTGGGAGAATGGTGTACCAAAGCAGCTTTCCTTATTGGGGGGAAACTGGGACAGAAAATGGGGCTGCCTGAAGAGTAATTAGGAACATTTCAGCACACAGTAACATCTTTTCTTTCCCTCGCCAGCCAGCCCTGACTTATCTTCTCCTGCTACTCTAGAAACTGGGCAAGTTAGAGTCACACAGGGGACTCCTAGAACCACCTCATGCACATGGGTGTGTGTCACTTCTTTAGCTCTCAATTTACAATTGGAATACAGCAGGCAGGATTTGGAGGCCAAATCTTACAGGGTGTAATCTAATGTACTGCCTGTAGACTGAAGACATTTTTCTGAGGTTTGAATATTATTTTCTTCATTAAAAAAGAGGTACTTTAAATGTATTGTTGTTTGCTTTGTGTTTAATTTAAATCATTATTTGGAGCTGGCAAGATAGCTAGTTGGAAAAGGTGTCTGATAACCCAATTTCAAAACTCATGTGGTAGAGAGAACTGACTGGCACAAGTCATTTTCAGACTTCAACACGCTTGCTATAGCTGCCTAGGTAGACTATAAACAACACTGAAGGCTTTGGCTATATCTCAGAAAAGAGCTTTGGTAGAAGTGAGATTTAATTTGTGAGTATGCCTCAAAGTCACCTGGGAGGGTGTGTGTGTGTGTGTGTGTGTGTGTGTGTGTGTGTGTGTGTGTGTGACAAATACATGTGGTTTTAAAGGTCTCTGAAGTAGGAGCTTTATAGCGAAGACTCTGGTAGAAAAATTCACTTGGATAACCACTAGAATGCTATCTAAACATGAGGTTCATAGTGCATCATGACTTGGGTGACCAGGGGTTTATAGAGGTAATGGGAGTCATGGCTTATAACTAAAGTGACAGGTCATAATCTCAGACTTTTACTGTATCTTTTACTGAAAGAATGTCAAGGATCCATTTCATATAGTCCTAGCAGAAATCAAAAGACTCACCAAGGGGAACTATTAAATGGTCCAACTTATTCTATCAAATTTTTGAAAAACAAAGGTTTTGAAGCATTTTCTTTTCAAAGCATATTCAAGGTACATTTCTGTTACATTGCATGTCTACTGTTACACACACAAACACACACACACACTCTTCCAAACTGTAATTATTCATAAGCAATTACTTTGAGGTGGCATAGGATTTTAGTTAAGCCCTGGGCTAAGGAAAGTAACACTCTTGAGCACTCACACATACAATTTGTGCCAGGTGTGTGAATCTGAAAGGGAATCTGCTTTTATTAATTGTATTAGCAACGGACTATGGGACTATCTGTTCTCTAGTAAAGTAAAATACTAAAGGATTTAAACTAATAATTTTCCATCTTTTCCAAACATTATTTTTGGGATATGTATATGTAGTGAACTTCTACTGTTTAGAACTAATGAAGAGAAAAAGCAGTGGAGATGATAAATAACACTAATGGTAGAAGAAACTCAGCTGCCTAATCCTACAGTCACTTAGGATGACTTTCAGGCATACTCAACAGATTAAATCTCACTTTCACCCAAGCTCTTTTCTGGGGTATAGCCAAAGCTTTCAGGTTGTTTATAATCTACCAAGGCAGGAATTCACTAGCAAATAGCTGAGAGTTAACTCTAACCAGTAGATATGCTTCTAGAAATCTGCTCATAAAGTGACTCATGTTTTAAATTTATTTAATGGTTTTTTTATGAGAACTTCTAGGAGATTTGTTTTTGTTTGCTTGTCCCTGTCAATGGCTAATTTTAAGAATTAACCTAGTCTGTACTTCTGGAATTTTGTGCTTAGGTTTTCCTTGGTTGCAGATTTCCTTATCTTCCCCAAAGTTCACAGACACAGCATGGAAACTGACTTCTGCCTTTAGCTGCTCCCCAGGTTTTCTTCAGGTTTTAATGCCTTCCCTCTTAGCAGGATTTCTTCAGCTTGGGTTTTGTGAGAAATTGTTGAGGAAAGTTATAGTAAGATGGCTTATTGGTGGATCATCTTTGTTTTACTATGAAAATGTGTAATATGAAGAGAAATTTAAGTCACCTATAGCACACCTATAACAAGTTTTATATGTGGAAACAAATAAGTATATTCATTTAAGAAACTCTATAGATTAGATTACAAACTCTACTTATAAAATAATTTACTCTGATATGAGTTTCATGATGTAGCCTCTGTTTATAAAATGCTTTTCCTCAATAACATCTGCATAAATTCATGATGTTTGTTGTACAAGGAAAGAGATGACAAGAAGAGATATTTCTGGATTGAGTAACATCTATTATTAGGAAGAAGTTCATTAATGGGGTTACATTTAAACTTTGTCAGTTATAAACATTTACTTTGAAATATGAATTGTTTGGCTTATCCCAGACTCTTGTGTCTTACAGTTAAGAATAAAAATATATTCTACTTGAGTAAAGACAGATGCTTATATCTGGGAAGGATATACACATCTTAGTCTTTCTACTATAGACTTTACATATACTAAATACACATACA
The DNA here is from genome assembly GCF_011064425.1 of Rattus rattus. Taxonomy (NCBI): domain Eukaryota; kingdom Metazoa; phylum Chordata; class Mammalia; order Rodentia; family Muridae; genus Rattus; species Rattus rattus. Next base: position 34,555,272 of record NC_046172.1, read on the forward strand.
CATTCTACTATAGACTTTACATACGCTAAATACACACACATATTCTAATAACATAGGGTTTGAAACTGAGAAATGGTTTTTCTTTGCTAGACAATTGCATTTAAAAATCCAATGATTTACTTTGCTAATAAAGTTTTATTGAAAGATATCTAAGTTTTACATGTAAGTATATTAGAATGTTTAAGGGGTTGGGGATTTAGCTCAGTGGTAGAGCGCTTGCCTAGCAAGCACAAGGCCCTGAGTTCGGTCCCCAGCTCCGAAAAAAAAGAAAAAAAAAAAGAATGTTTAGATAGTATATATAAATTCATTTCATAAAACTAGTATATATACATAGGGTTCAAAATATATCGTATGGCCATTGTGTAATATCTTTTCACATGAATATATATATATATTAACAGGATATCATATTCAGGCATATTCTATATAATTATATGTAAAATATTTTAATATAAAGAGCTAGATCTTCATTTCACATTCAAAAATATGCACTTTTAAATAATATGAATTAATGTTAGTTCTAATATATATAAAATGAAATAATTTTATACTATATATGATATCTGTTATAGCTAATGCTGTCTATAATATATTATGCACACAAATTAAACATTCATACATATGTAGGTAAACAGGAGGCTGATGAGGAATTTATTTACCAATGATACAGAGAAATGTTAGTGCTACTGCATTGGTCACAGAAAAGATCCTAAAAAGCTAGCTACAGTTTGATGTTCATTAATAATGTCATAAACGGTAAGTAAACCACAAGATTTCTTTCACAAGGACTGTGAAACTACAAGGTCTGATTAGATGAGTCATATAAGAGTTGCGTGCTCCACTGGTTAGATTGTTCAGAAGAGGGCACCATGGACTTGACATTTGATCTCTTCAAAATTGAAGAGTATTTTTCATCTCATTTTATCCCCAGTGCTGTGGAATATCAACAAAGGCAAAGTGATTCTTGTAAGTTAAAACGCCACACAGAACCTGATATCCAAACTATCTTTCACAATGACTTCAAGTGTCCCTTTTATGTGTATGAAATATATATGGGAATCAAGCTTCCCACATACACAAGGAATAAAACATTCCTTCTGCTCTTTCTATGTTTTACAATGTTCTATTGCTTTTTTGACTTATGTGTGATAAGCAGAGCTATATAAATAAATAAAACAGCTGTAAGGAGACTTTCCACATAAAAAACAGATGCTAATTTCTTAAATCATACTCAACTAGACAAAAATGATATGAGCCCTCATTCTTTAGATGACATGCTATAATAAATAAAAAAGATGCTTATAAACATCAATACGTCACTACCCGACATTAATATAGGCAAGTAAATTCTTCTTTAAATTCTGGCAACTAAAAATGACAATAAACATTTATAATACTGTAGACCTTTGAGGATTTCAGCTCTAGATAAACTACTCTGACTCATCTGGATAGAGGTTTTGGCAGAATTGAAAGTGTCTAATATGCAAGCACTGATGAAAAACATTCTAAATCATGAGGTATTTATGCTTACATCATTGCCAAGCTGATTCATCTGTGTACGATATATTCTTTTTGCCAGAGATATCATGTATCATCTTAGCTAGAAACACAAAATCAAATTCCATTATGATGACTTCTCAGGGTTTATTCAAATACTTTCCTCCTGTGGAATTCCATCAAGTTAATAGTGCTTACCACATGCAGTCTTAAAATTTTTTCATTGTAATCAATTCTCATTTTGGCATCTTGCTGTATCTGGACTTAAGTGACTAGGGTCACACTAAGAATGTTGAATTTGAGGTTTAAAGTACTTGTCACATTATGAATATGATTATTATTGATAACCAAAGAGATTTATTATATATATATATATATATCTCAATTTGATATAGTTTTACATGGCAAACTAAATCATGAAGCACATTTTCCACTGTGTTCATAGTGGCCTTATTTATGATAGCCAGAAGCTGGAAACAACCCAGATGTCCCACAACAGAAAATGGATACAAAAAATGTGATTCATTTACACAATGGAATACTACTCAACTACTAAGAACAAGGACATCTTGAGTTTTGCAGGCCAATGGATGGAACTAGAAAATATCATCCTGAGGGAGGTAACTCAGACCCTTAAAGACATACATGGTATGTTCTCACTAATAAGTGGATATAGCCAAAAAAAAGGGGGGGGACAGAATACCCAAGATACAGTCCACAGAACTCAAAAAGGTCAACAAACTGAGCACACCTCAGTCACAATAGGGAAGGAGAAGAAAGCAACCACAAGGGGGTAGGGAGGGATAGGGAAGGGAAAGGGGATGGATGTGTGGGGAGAGGAGCATGATCTGGTATTGGCTAGGGGAAAAGGACTGAAGCCCCGAGGGTCAGCAGAAAGAATGGAAACAGGTGACCTCAGGAGGAAGGAGGTTGAGAGGACCCTCTAGAATGTTCCAGAGACCTGGGAAGTGAAATAGTCTCAGGACTCAAAGGAGTGGGGTGGTAGATGAAATACCCAATAGTGGGGAGAGGGAGCTTGTAGAGCCCACCTCCAACAGAAAGACAGGGCATCAAGTGAGGGATGGGGTTGCTATCCTTCAATCAAAGCTCTGACCCAGAATTGTTCTGGACTGAAAGAACTGTAGGGATGGAAATGGAGAAGAGCATGAGAATGTCCAGTGTCAGGCCCAAAGTGGGATCCAGTTCAAGGGGAGACCCCAAGACCTGACACCATTACTGAGGCTCTGGGGCATTCACAAAAAGGGACCCACCATGATTGCTCTCTAAAAACCCAACAAGCAGCCGAGTCAGATGCAGATATCTGCACATAATCAATGAACAGAAGCTGCTGACCTCTCTGGTTGAATTAGGGAAAAGCTGGAGGAAGCTGAGGAGGAGGGCAACCCTGTAGAAGGACCAGCAGTCTCAATTAACCTGGAACCCTGAGATTTCTCAGACACTGGATCACCAACCAGGCAGCATACACCAGCTGAGATGAGACCCCCAACACATAAACAGCAGAGAACTTCCAGGTCTGGGTTCAATCAGAGAAGATGCACCTAACCCTCAAGAGACTGGAGGCCCCAGGAAGTTTAGAGGTCTGGTGGGGTGGGTATGGTGAAGACATCCTTGTGGAGACCCGGGTTGGGGTGGGGGTGGGGGCGGGGAGGCAGTCTAGGATGTAGAACTGTCAGGGGAGGGGGTGTTATGGACCAGGAAGGGAATAAAATTTGGAGTGTAAAAATAAATAAAAATATATAAAAAAATAAAATAAAATAACCTGATTAGGTTAAGCTTAAATGAGCATTTAATATTATGGACAACAAGTTATCAGACACCTAATGGATATGTAGCATAAACCCTCAGCACTGCATTTCCTATTGGTCTTTTGAAATATTTACTCGTAACAGAACTAAACGTTGATTTTGAATACATTCATGAATCTACTCTTGCTTATATTTCTTTTTACAGTCCTACTCTAAGTATTTTCTGAGAAATCCAGAAGGACAAGCATCCTAAATCCAAGCATTGTTAGTTTTATGAGCATGTTAAACACCAATTACATCATGCAAAGTCTTTATTGCAAATGAACCTTAGCCACTAAAATATTTAGCTTCTGGTCATGTTGTGATTAAGTAATGTGAGAACCGTAGAGGCTGATGATGTATATAGAAAGATCGCATGCTGACTGTAAGCAGGAAAAGCCTCCACCAAACCAATGCGTGATAATATGCCTTTACAAATCCCAAAGAAGTCTGAGAGTACCTGCCTGGTGTGCTTATTCTCTTGGACTGCAAGTACCTGCTTGTTTACTTGTGTGGTTATTGTTTTGTTTTCTGAATTAAATACTGAGGTAAATTTCAGTGACGTTTAGTCTCTGGTGAGTTCTGGAGCTACATAATAATTTCTGGACTCACTTTTTAAACACAGTCCTCTTGAATGGCACTGTCCTACCGTAACATCAGTCACATCCATCCTGTTCCAATACTGTCTGACATATTACTTTTTGGTGTTTTTAAATATATATATATATTTATATTTATATATATTTATATATATATTCATTATATATATATTCATTATATATATATATTCATTATATTTACTTAGAATGCACATTTAAACTACATTTAAACTACCTTTAAAATACAAGGTAGGTTTGATGAAACAATTAAAGATTTTAATTAATTTTATTTGGTACAATCAGTTTCAAGACGTTTTGAATATTTTCAGTTCATTGTACTTAGTAAAATCAGGTTTGCATATTGTTCCCTGAAGATTAATTCTAAGCAGCTTTAAATCTCTAATTTTATGTTCCTTATTTATCATTAATTTTAAGAAGCTTTGAGTATTGTGTGTGATCTCTTTGTGATCATTGGTATTAAGCTGCAGTACCGGAAAGCCATACTTTTCAGTTGTTTTTTCCAAGCTCTCACATCTCTTTTATCCTCACCTTAAGAATCTTTCTATCTCAATTCAGTTCCCAAACAATTTATTATTCTTGTTTATCTTCTTCTTGCAAAAACAACAACAGAGACACTATTTTAAAATGAAAAGTTAAAAAAAAAAAGAATCCAAGTAGTCCAGCATGTGACTAATCATGAGCAACACATCTTAATTTAAACTTTGACTCAACTCTCCGAGGAAGTTACTAATACTCAGCTGTCCCCACTCTTTGAGGAACTGCCTTGGATTCCACAATCGACCTACAGTATCTTGGAGTCAGCTTAAAGGGAGAGATCGTGTTGCCTTCTCATCAGACTGGATGCAAAAGGTTAGTACAGCAGCTTCCTTCTCTACTGTTTCCAACACTGACAACTAAATTGATCCAGCAGATTCTCAGACTTCTTAGTGCCCTGCTTTGCATAAAAGCTACTGGCATATGTTTATTGACTGGGTCTCAAGTCCCACAAGTCACAAAGCATTGAAGGCAGAATGTAGCTCCACCAGCCCTGCTTAGCATTTAACTGTGTAATTCAGCTGAGATATCCTAAGAAAATTCTGGCTTTCTTTAACTGATAATCTAAAACATGGCACACAGCATACTAATAAAATAAACCATGATGATGTCCCAGTCAACAGCAACAACAACCACCTCACAACTGTCTTGTAACATTGGTATCTGGTTCCAAGTGACCTTTTAATTTCCCTAGAGAAATTGATGAGAAGTTGTGGCAGAAAGTAGGTGGATGGAAAACTACCTAACTTCATTGGAATGGTTGGCCACAGAACATTTACCACCTAGTGGCCTCAGACATGTTATCTTCAATAGCAGGCAGGGAGAGCAGCTAATGCTATGAATATTGTGACTTTTTTTTTAAGCATCATCTCTCTTGAGGAATCACTGCTGTTCTTCCCTAGTTAAAAACTTGGGAAAAACCCCATGGCCACTGAGATTAACATAAAATACTTTCCTACTGATATTTCATGGGAGACTCTCCAAGTTTTTGTTTACTTATCACACCCTTTTGTGTGGAGCTCACATCTACTTTAGTCATTAATAGTGAAACCAAGTAAGGTAGCCTAACCCACTTGCCCTTCCATTTGCAATTCCAAAACTCCCCAGGTTTTTCCAACTGCAGAAGGAAAGTGCTGAGGAGTTAGCTACACAGGGGAGCAGCCCTCAGTGAATTTACACAGGTCTTGAGTGTAAATATCACAGTTTCCTCACCCTTCACACTGGACCCTTCTGAGTGATCTATCCAGTCTTCTAAAAGTCTCCAGGGGAAGTGGAGAACCAACTAGCAATACCCTAACATACTCTGAGCTGTCTGCTTTCCTGTTTCTCCTCTACAATCCCATACTGGTACTACTAGAGTTCTCCTAAATAAACTACTTGGATATACATCCCCTACTTAGGTCTACTTTTGAGGGAATATATCCTAAGACAGTGGGAGACAGACAAAATTAATATCTGCCAATATCACTACAGAGCTACTAAATGTGGAAATACAACTGGAGCCAAAGGCTTTGGCTTTCTGACTTATGTACTAGGTTAGGTTGATCCTTGGTTGAACCAGTACTGGATAGAACTGGTTCCACACTTTCTTACTACAGTGAAACAAAATTCTCAAATGGCTGTCTGAGAAAAATAGTTGCTATCATCAACAAAAACCAAACAAATAATCAAACCAAGGAAAATGGAAGGCAGTACTTACCTAGCATGACGAAAGGGACTCCCAGGAAGGTGGAATTGTATTTTCCACCAGTAAGATTGATGATTCCAGCTGCAGTGAGAGTGGCTAGGCTTATGGTCACCAACCCAAGTAGGCCTAACCAGGGTTTGCTGCGGACACAGTCCTGCATAGAGCAACACAGAATGGCCATGGTGACTACAAGGATCAGACTGGTGACCAGGTAACGTTCTGACACACGGCTGGTCTTCTGGAAATCTTCCCCAGTGATGAGGATGTGTAAAATGGGTATATTTTGACTTTTGTTGTTGGATTTCTGAATAATTTGACAGTGTCGCAGAAGCTGGACTCCCATCTCTCAGCTACCATGTCATTGAGACTGTTGATTGATTGCAGATAGTAGGTGAGCTGAATGGCCTCCGCAGATTTCACCCGATCCTTGCTGTGCACAGTGACACCTCCAAGTTGGTGCCCATTATAGACAGCCCTTCCATCCTTTAAGTGAGTGATCGGATATGTGATAGCAAAATTGGTCCGATTGGTGGCCCGAGCATTCTTTAGCTCTTCCAGGACGTGTACTATGTCATCCACAATGCAAGTCTTATCATTATTCAGGACACATATGTGGGCAAATGTATAGTTAAAGCCAGGCCTTGGAACCTGGATCTTGGTTACAGCAGTGTGCAACTATGGGGAAGAAAAACAACAGTTAATTTTTTTTTAAAAAACTGGACAAGTAGATATTAATAAGTAATATTTTTGCTTGAAATGAAAAAATAATTCTTTTTGGGGAAAGGGAAAGTCACTGATTCCATTTTTAAGGCAAAGAGTTTAAATAAAATGTTTTGCCCATAGTCCACAAATGAGTAGGAGGGATGTAAGACATACATTGGATCAGTTATTTCACAGTGTGTGGCACCTAGGTTAAGCATCAAAGCAAATAGCTAGGAGAAATGAAACACTTAGGCCCATTTCAATCTGGAGAAATCAGACCTCTGTAGTACAACCTATAGACCTTCTTGGTGGGGGTTCAACAGTGCTAACAGCTTATCAATCTTATCTAATTACTCTCTACTGTAAAAGCCAAGGAGTTTACCCTGATAGCTGTGCTGGATAGTTTTATGTCAACTTGACATAAATAAGGGTTACCAGTGAGGGAAGAGTCCTCAACTGAGAGACTGACTCCATAAGATGGTACTGTAGGCAAGTCTGTAGGGCATTTTCTTAATTAGTGACTGATGTTGGGGCTCCCAGCACAATGTAGGTGGTACCATGCCTGGGTTGGTGGCCCAGGGTTCTATAAGAAAGCAGGCTGAGCAGGCCATAAGGAGCAAGCTAGTAAGCAGTATCTCTCCAAAGTCTGCATCAGCTCCAGCTCAAGATTCCAGGCCTACTTGAGTTACTATCCTTTTCTCTTGATGAACAGTGAAATTGAAGTATAAACTAAATAAACCTTCGTTACACCAAGTTGCTTTAGTCATGACGTTTCATCCCTGCAATAGTGAATCCTAACCTTTGTCTTCTCTGCTGTTCTTTGCATAGATGGGAAGTTCACTAAATGGTTAAGACTCTAGCTGATAGAAATTGAAATTGTACTAAGGGATAACAGTGGAACTCCTATACACTTTAAGGACTAGAGAGTTCTCAGTGGTAGAGTACTTTCCTACTTTGTGCAAGATGCTCTGTCTCTAACCCCAGTACTACAAGAATTATTCTACACACCTTGGCTATCGTCAGACTGTAATTGGGTCAGCAAAATTTACACTTGCCATCAAAGTGCACATGAGAAGATAATACCTACTTCTCCATACCAAGTAGAGTTCTAGGCATTGGCATAGATTAGCTGATCTAGAACTTACAACAGATCCCAAAGTCCATATGAACACTACCTTTATCTAGGTGTGACAGCTGAGACACTGAGAACTTAAAACATTTGTCCAAGATCACATGCATCGTAAAAGGAGGAATTGTGTTATGCCTAGCAATCTGAACAGGCCCTGTATGTTTAGGCTTTTATCATATATTCCTCTAGGTGCCAGAACTCCAATGAGGGTTCCTGCCAAGTGATTTCTGATTTGCTGCTTTTATTACCCTGCTGCTAAAACTCACATGTGTTTATAGAATCCAGTATCTGAAATGAGAAAATAGGTAATATGTTTGTAAAGGGGGGTAAGAGGTTTAAAAGAACTACTACCATGTACCAGGGGATCACACTTTACCTCCTCCCAACAATTCCATTTATAATGAGAATACCAAAGCTCATTAAAGGCTTGAAAATAGGGCTAATCGGTATCTTAGAAGGGTATCATCTTATTGTTTTAACTATAGCTATATAGGCCTCTAGTTAACTGTTTCAAATCTACAGCCAGTTATTATCATGGTAGCTTTGTCTTACCTCTATAAATGTGGCTGGTCTGCAAAATGAGGCCAGTGGGAGACATGTGTTGGGGTGTTAAATAAACAAGTGTATCTATGGCTGTGCCTAACAAAGAGTGAACTCTCCCACGAGTGTTGGTATGATCCTGCTATATCTTCTCTCAATCTGTTCTAATTGGGTTATTGGTTAAGACGTTTTGCTGTGCATGCGTGTGTCTAAGTGAGTGGGATAGTAGGCTTTTCTGAAAATGTCTGAGAAGCACCAGCTGTTAAAGTACTTTACTTAGCCCAGAGATGGAGTTGTTCATCCTAACTTCCAGTGTCCTCTTCCCCTACATCTCTTCATGAACACCAGCCTTTAGGTTCAGAAAATATGTTGCTGTATTATGTCTAGCTAAAATATTTTCATTATTTTCACATACACATACAGTCTTTCAGATATACCTAGGAGGCTATTTTTATAATTTAAACCATATGGTAAATTTTCATCTTAGCATTTTGAAATTAGTTGCCAGAAGAAAATGTCTTTCAGTGGTTTTTTTTTTTTTTCATCTTTTATTAACTTGGTATTCTTTTTAGCATTTCGATTGTTATTTCCTCAGTTTCCGCCAACATCCCCTAACCCCCTCCCCTTCCTTTTATGGGTGTTCCTCCCCATCCTCCCCATTACTGCCCTCTCGCCAACAATCACATTCACTAGGGGTTCAGTCTTGGCAGGACCAAGGGCTTCCCCTTCCACTGGTGCTCTTACGAGGCTACGTGTTTCAGTGGTTTTAAGTTTGCTAGTATCTCTCTCTCTCCACTCTTGTCTAAGCACAAGCTAGCAAGTCTTGATTAGTATCATTCCTAGACACCAAAAGTTTCCAAATTTAAAAGGTCATTTTGGAAGAAGAAAAAATAAAGAATGTAACGATGAGAGAATTTTGATAAGAGGTAAAGACTTTAGGGGAAAGAGTCAGAATAGACTAGGGGAGTGATATTGAAAGCATTTATATATGTAATATTTCATGCATTGTTTCTTCCCATATGCAGTGTAAAAAGCCTCTCTCAGAATGATTAGTAAAAATGTCAGGAGTAAAAGATTTCCAAAAAGATGGTATTAAGCCACATGATTGAACCCAATTACAGTAGGGGATGTTTTTCCATCCATTTTTTACAATGACCAGCCTTGCTTGTTAAGGAGGTATAAACCATTTAGCAATCTGCCAACTTTGCAGTTCTATTGCTAAGACATTTTGGACTACATATGGAAGGAGTCAGACAATATATTAACCATTGTTCTATCGGACAATTGCTGAAAGTCTTAGAAAATGGAAAGGAACCTTACTGAAGTTTGAAATGTAAGATTTCTTAATTTAGCAGTAGAGATGCTGTAAGACATAGTTGCCTTGAATTTCTGATGAGGTGGTGGATAGCACATGTGTCACTCTTGTTTCTTAGTAGTAGGGTGATACAGAGGTGATAAGAGTAGTAGGGTGCCAGGCCACCCACCTGGTATGGAGAATTGTAACTTGGAATAAAAGATGAGAAGACAGAATGGAAACTGAAAGTTAAAACTCCTCTTTGTGACTTTTAAAACAACTCGGGTCTTATCATTGTTTCTAATAAGTACATACCAATTATAAACACATCTCACCCTTGGACACTCACAGAGTCATGATCAGATATCTTGTAAATAATACTGAGATATATACATATATATGTGGCCTTAGGACGTTTTGATTTACTTTCCTGAAGGAGCCTCAATGAGAGAAGTAGAACCCTGACCTTCTAAGTTGTGGTAGAATGTATATTTGCAGGGTTTTGTGAAAGAGAAAAAGTCAAAGAAAAAGCTAAAGAATGGAAGCCATGGCTCAGCTCTTCTATAATACAAACAGCTGTGGGATCATGACAGGTAGCCTGGTTCCTGTTTGAGCTAAGGCTAGAAGCCTCAGAGACCCTGAAGGGATGGTAGGCGCTTCACCTGTTCCTGGGCACCAGGCCCCTGCCTAGCTGCAGCCTCCCATAGATTTGTGGCTATCAATCTCATAAAGTCAACACCCCAATCCCCTCCACAGTTAGGGAGGATAGGGACCCAGGTCACTTAGGCCCAAGACAGATTCCATTTTATCGAGGTGGCTAAAGGCCTGAGGGCTTAGCTATTAGTAAGCTTCCCTTCCCGGACACTCCTCCCTGAAAAGGTATTTAATCTTAGGCCTACCATGAGAAGTGGGGTATGGTTCTACACATCCATTTTCTGCCATGGCAATAAATGTCTTAAAACCATGTCTTTTCATAGGGATCTGCCGTGGGAAGCCATAGAGAAGGATTTCGCCTACAAAGCCTCCACCTAATCTCCAGTAGAAGGCCTCTCTCCGCTCCCAGCCATGACTGCAGCCAAACCAATCATCAAGCCTATAGCAGTCAAACCAAAGACTCTCCCTGAAGGACCAGCTAGAGATCCTCTTTTTCACCATAGGCCTGGGCTAGATCCTGCCCACAGGCCCCAGTACGTTCTCAGCTCTTCTGCAGCTTCCAGAGGCTCCTGGATGTCCAAGAGACTAAGAACCAGCCGACTCTGGCCTTGTCACAGGCCTGGGGATCCCCAAGCCATTTCCAGCTGTCCCGAGCCTCGTACTGTGCTTCTCCACCCCTGGAGCAGTGTCCTGGTGCTTCTCTTCAGCCCAACACCTATTTGCTGACTACATGGGGCAAGTGCAGTCAACTCCAGAGTCCTGTCTCCCTGAGCAACCCACACGAGTGTGGTAATAAATTAGTTTAGATGCTTTCAAAGAAGAAAAGGGAGAGAAAAATCAAGACAAATTAGTAGCCTTGACCCTTAACATAGTCTGAATCTGTCACATAGGTTAGTGGAAAATCTGTGTTTGTATGACCATTATACACCTAAGTATAGATGCCATTAAGCCAACAGATACTCAATAAGTATTCATAAAAAGTACTCATCAAATATACTGTGTTATTAGTAGTATAATTGTCATGGATTTAGTGCATATGCAAAATCACATGGAATACAGCACACAAAGCAATGAGAAGATTTTAACAATAAACATACCATGTGCTTTGTACTAGCAAAGCCCAAGCCTCTATAAATCTTAACAGGAAGTTGAACTTCATATTTAGACTTCAATATCACATGAAATTATGAACAAATAATAAAGAGGTGGGTTCAGAGTTCATACCTTTTCTAGTCTTCCTATAGTGTCTGAAGTGGCCAGATAAAGGTTTGCAGGCTTACTTACAATTTCTGTTTATCTAGTTAGAAGATGTATGGGCTTTCAGCATGGCTTCACTGCTTACCATAGGTATGCTGGAGAGCCTAGAAATGTCATTCTACTTCTTTAAATACAAGACTTCAGATAGCACAGTTTCAGTAATAAAAAGGGTGTTGACCTAGAGGATTCTATTTTTGTTGTTATAATTATTGTTATTGAACATAAATTCTTCTCTCATACAATACATACCGACCACAGTTTTCCTCTCTCACTGCTTCAAGCTCCCACCCTTGTATCCTCTCCTCAGACCCACTCCCTCTCTGCCTGGCTCCCGGAGACAGTAACCGAGCACAACAAAACAATGTCCAATAAGACAAGGCAAAAGCCTTCTTGCCTGGACAAGGACAAATCAACCCAATAAGAGGAAAGAGTCCCAAGAGCAAGCAAAAGAGTCAGAGATACACCTGTTCCCACTGTTAGGAGTCTCACAAAACATGAAGCCAATAGTCATAACACATGCAGAGGATCTGGTGTAGAACCCACCATTGTATTTATAATGTTATATTATTCTAAGATAAATGGTATCTGTAAACTGTACAATCAGATGTTAGGTGAGAGGAGGTTATCATTATAAATGACAATTTTAGATTTATTAGAGCTTCTTGAGGCACTATTTCCAACACTTTGTTGTTCCTTTTAAGGTAATGACAGATCTGAAACTAGATGAAATGCAGAAAGAAAACAGGGAAAGAAAATGGATATACTTAAAGGTTCTCTTCTCTGAGTGATTTTTCATTCCAAGGAAGCAGTGGCCTTTCTAATCCCCTTCTGCCAGAGCCTGGGACAAAGCCAGGATGGACTGCCGGTCACCACAGGCCAGTGTCTAATTTCCTTTCCGCTTTTCCTTGGCACACTTGCATTTTCCTCAGAAGACAGCAGGGACACCTTGTAGAGGAGGGTAGAGAAGGGATGTGGAAGGAACGGACTGTCTTCTCCTAACTGCTGGTTACCATAGGAAAAATACCTGTGCAATACAATATCTGATGCAATATATTTTATCTCTTTAGTTTATTTGGGGGGGGGGTGACGGTGTAAACGGGGTTAGGGAAGAGGACAGGATGTTGACACTGACCACACAGAGCCTTTATGTGCTTTGGGAACACCTTCAAACACAGCATCTCAACTATGAGGAAAGACCTGGAGGATATGTGTATTCTCTGGTCTCTGGCAGGATGTGGTTCAAGTTACCTCTTCATTGGGACTTTGCACAGCATCCCTTTCTTAGCTTCCTTCTTTTCCTTGTCCCCACCCCATTTTTTGCTGCTATAGAAGAGTAAGCTACACAGTCTTAAAAAAAGATGAAGAGGGATATTTGGGGTTTTTTTCCCCCTTGCCCTCAAATATTGCCTTCCACATTACACTAAATCACATTTGCTTAGAAATACTTTCAAGGGATAGGTTGCTTTTTACCCCCTATATGGCTTCTGCACTGAATCCCTCTAAATTTCAGATCTCATATTTCTACAAGTATTGTTCCTGTTACAGCTATTAAACAATAATCATTACCAAATCCCCACCCCATGTCCTCTGTACTGAAACCTTCAAAATTTAGGTCCTAATTAGGTTCGATATTATGCTTCTGTAGGTGAACAGATGGTAACTGGTAAGATATCCTTATCTAGGTCCCATAAAAACACCTTTAAGTGGATAGATAAGGTCTCAGCAGTTCATAAATTACACTAACTTACTTTGTGTTACGTTCTGTCTTTGCATGATCTCACTCTCACCCACTCTCTTTCCTCTTCTTTTAATAGCCACACATTACATCAGAACACCAGAAGTCCAAAGTTGGGGACTGTTACCGTGATTCATTTGTAGAGCAGCCAAAAGCAAGTTAGTCATCCCTTAATAAGTGAACAGAAATAATCATCTGCCTTTGAAACATTACATTTTTCAGAGGACACCAAATTTAAGCTGTGGATGAAGCCAAACAAGTAACTATCTAGTCACACATTTCCCTTTGCACATGCATGCCTGGAATCATGCATATCAAACTGTTTATTGCCTCTATCTACTGCCATGGCTATATAGATCTGGAAGAGTGCATCATTCCTCTTTTGATCCTTACTTACATGGGTAAATTACCAGACCTTGGGTGTTGTACTGAAAACCCGAACAACCCCGTTTTGTAGTTTCCCAAATAAGCTAAGTTTGTCTTCCATGACTTAGCTGGAAAAACAGATCTGCTTTCAATGTGAAGTTACTGAAGCTGCGATTTGAGAAACAAAGCAAACAAAAGTTGTCTTGTTGAAGGGGAAAAACAATTGCAGTATACTGTTGCAGCTTTTGCCTGATTTCACATTGATCTGGATAAGAAAGATAACATAACGTAATTATTTCCATAATCTGGGGGAAATTTTCACTTAGTTAATTAAAAAAGAATCCTGATATCTGAAAATTCCTAGAAATATGTGAAGTTAAACTTTCTAATCAGAGCTATTCGTTCCCTGATGACCTCACTTCACTTTCACGGCCAAGCTTATACGCTTGCTGAGCAAGTTCGTGGGTAATGAATCTTGTTTAATAGCTTAAACAGGAGCAATACTCATAGAAATAGGAGAATGCTGAACCTGGTTGGTCAAATGGCAAAGAAGTCAAATGTACAGTACTGGCGATGATTGTTTTAAGATTTAGGAAGAAGATCACAGCCAATCATGCAAGAGAAATAAAATCAAGAAGCCAAGGACATTTAGGTCTAGAGAATGTTGATCCGAGTAAGAAGAACAGTGCATTAGCAGTCAGATGTCTTCTGTTCCTGCTTTTCTGGCTATTTAAAATGAAGAAAATTGGACCCTGTTCCTGATTTTTCTGGCTATTTAAAATAAAGAAAATTGAACCTATAAAATATGCCAACTTCTGTAGGGTTTTCTGTCATTTTCAGAACAAAACCCCAAGTTCTAACTGGGAAGAACTCCATGGAGCTTTACCCTTGCTGACTTTCCTAGATTTGTATTTTGCTCTTCTCCTACTGCTTATTCTTGGGTCTCACTGGGATGAACTTCTGGGACTTACTAGGCGTGTGGGCTCCTTTCCTTCACTTCCCTTTAATCATAAGCCCTGATAACACATTCAGTTAAAAAAAATCACCATCAACACCTTATTTTAACTTCATTCTGGCACCAATTACACTATGCCATTGTCTCTTTCTTTCAAAATTCTGCTATCCCCAAGGGAATACAAATTCTGCCATGCTAGAGTACCTGTATGTTGGGTTTACTACTACACTGTCTTTTCTCAGAATGGTGCCTGGAACATGTACTGCATAGATTTGAAAAAATATATGTGCGTGCATGTGTGTGTGCATGTGTTATGTGTATGTGTGTGTTTGTGTGTGTGTGTGTGTTTGTGTGTGTGTGTGTGTGTGTGTGGGCATGCACGCGCATATATAATGGCTTGTGTGGAAGCCAGAGGTTAAGCTCAGGTGTTATTCCTCAGCAGTCTTCTGCCTATTTTTTGAGATAGGGTCTCACTGTATACCTTTGACTGGCCTGGAACTCAAAGATCTGCCTGACTCTTCCTCTTAAGTACTAGGATTAAAGGTCATCTTTTCTTTTCAAACAAAATCTATTGCTCGATGTCCTGTGGTATACCTTTAATTCTAGCACTCACTCAGGAGGCAGAGTCAGGCAGATCTCTGTTAATTAGTATGAGGCCAGTCTCCTCTACACAGTAAGTTCCAATATACCCAGAGGTATATAGAAATACTATGTCCTAAAACAAAACAAAACTCCCACAAACAAACAAAAGAATATGTCTCTCATTGATCTGTAGCACACTGAGTAATCTAGACTGGCTCAAAGAATTGAACCTGAGTCCATAGGAAAACTGTCTCTGCTCTTAACCATCTCTCCAGCACAGAAAATACAATTTCTAAGAAGGATATTAGTACTATATTCTAGGCCAAGCACCTTTTATTTATTATTACAATGACCCTTTAAGGGAAGGATTATCTCTGTTTCAAATAATGAAGCTGAATTAAATTAGATGCCTAACATTATTGTCTTTGGGTTCCCAGTGAAGCTTGTTTGGAGGTCAGAGCACTATGCCTGTAAGACATTTGGAAGATGATCCTGGATGGCACTAGGGAAAGGATTTAAACGTGAAGCTGGGCTTACAGCAATGAATACTTGTGATTCCTCTCTCCTGTCTTTCCCTCTCTATCTATCAAGTTTATGATAATTTGTTTGTAGGAAACAGTATAGTGGTACTAAGTCAGGATTTTAGGGAAAAGGCAGATATATTAGGAATGATTTTACACACCCATTCATGTAATTGTTCCTTTTCTTCCCCAAACAAAAGCAAAGATGAATACATTCTGAGCATGAGCCTCTGCATTGCAGCAACATTCATACTTTTGGTAGTTTTGGCTTATGGAAAAAGATCACACCACTATATAACCCACAACCATAAACTATTTAAAATTGCGAGTAACAAACTAAAATTAAAGTTTATGGAAAAAAAGTGCCTATATCAGATAAGTTCTTTGTCATGTTCCATTTATCCTTAAATGGGCATTAAGGATGAGAACAAGGAAAATATGGCTGATGACTTAACCAACTCTGACAACAGAATGCTCTACTACCAGATGACATGCAAACCCCTCTCCAGGGTCATGGACCTTGAGACTTAGGATGAATATCTGATGCAAAGCATAACAGATAATTATATGAGATAATACATTTTCTTCTAGAAATAATTTTTCTCTCAAGGTCCTCACATAAAGCTAATATTCTTAAAACTTAAAAGATTATCTTAGCTGTTGCTTTCATTTTTTGACCTGGCAGCAAATGGCCAAGGCTAAGATTATTTCTTGTGACTCAGCCTGCAAAAAGATTTAGCTTCTGAGATGTGTTGATATTGGCAGTATAGTGTCTTGTGGAAAAACATGCTACCTGGCTTCAAATTTCATTATTGGCATTGGTGCATATATGCTCGCTTCTTCATCTGTAAATGGGATGATGATGGTGATAAACCTGTTTCATTAGTATTTTAGAGAATAAATTAAAAATTAAATGTCATTTTCAACAGTTGCTGAAACACGAGAGTGATTCAGAAAATGTCTGAGAGCAAAAACAAAATGAACAAGCAGAATACTCCATCTGTATCTTGTATTTTACCTTGCTGCTACCGTTTTTCCCTTTAAATGAAAGGGAAAAACCTTCAGTTGCTCTTGATAAGAATATTCAATGAGATGAAATTTCTGTCAGTAGATTCTGGGGCAAGCAGAATTATTGACATGTATCAATATAAAAAGAGAATAATTGGACAGCATATGTTTGAAAGCTGGCACTTGGGGCTGGTGAGGTGGCTTAGCAATTCAGATCACTGGCTACTCTTTTAGAGGTTCCAGTCACAGCACCCTTATGGAAGCTTGTAATACTGGTCCCAGGGAATCTGATATCTTCTTTTGGCCTCTGTGGGCTCTGAGTATGTACATAGTGCACAGATGTCTATGTGTGCAAATTACTCATATGCATAAAGCATTAAAGAAAAATGAAGTTGATACTTGCTAATTGCAGCACAGGCTTACAGCCTAAAATGACCCATATACTTTATAATAGCTCTTTACTGAGATAACTGGGCACATAAACTAAAGAAATATAGATCAGCCATGAGAAAGTAGTCGATGTAAAGGAGGCAATGCAAAGGATACCAATTTCCTATTGTGAGAGTATAAAGAATGTTACATTTATTACCTCATTTAATTACCATACTGAAGAAGTAGAGACTATAATCTCCATTTGCAGGCAAGGAAACTATGTTTCAAGGAATGTAAGCAGCTTGCTCCATATCACAAATTTAGTAAGTAGACCAGCCCAGATTTAAATCTTAGGCTCAGAAGATTGACCCCTAACAGGAGTTTCTTTGGTCAAGTAGACTATCTCTGTCTCAGCTTTGAACATTTGGATATTGATTAATTTTGCTTCTGCATTGGACTGAATTATAGTTCAGCAGAGAATAGAGGGCACAGGCATAGCAAAGTCAAAGGGTCAAATATGACAAAACAGCCCATGAAATCCAGTCCCGTTTTGTCCTGCTTTGAATCCCAAAGCCTGTAAACCCTAAATATCCCAATATAGAGAAGATATAACTCCATTACCAGTGACAAGCATGTTCAACCAACCAGACAGAAGAAAATGTGTGGGAAAAGTGCATACTTCCAATATTCTAAGAAGCATCCTTTGCATCATGCTTGTTTTTTACTGATAAATCAGCTTGCCTCCATCTTAGGCATGAATGCCATCTAATAGTAAAGACAAAGTAGGTTTACTCTTATTTAAGATTAAGCTCTCCTCACATATAACATTAATTGCAAATGGTTCTACGTTGCCTGTTCCTGGAAACAGCAGCCATGCCTTTGTTTCAAAAAGTTATGATCACCTTGTTATAAGCACCTTGCAATCATGCCTTTGTTTGGGAAGGATATTATGACCAATTTGTTTTATATTTGTTCTGCTTTTTTGACCCCTACTTATTTGCCTGCCATATCCCCCTCCCCCACTGGAAGCCCACTACTCATGAAATGTAAAAATCCTATCCTTTTTATGTTCAGTGCAGACCTTTTGAACTCTAACTTCGGGTAAGTACATAAATAAAGCTACTCTAATCCTCACATCTATGTGATTAACACTGTACACAACATCTGGTCGGGGGTAAGAGGGCAGATAAAACAAACAAAGAAGAAAATTTTATTGGTAACAAAAGATAGCAGCTTTAGATTTTCTGCAAAACATGAGATGGAAGACATTTGGGAACTCAATTATCATACCACTAGTATATATGTGCTCTCTGAGGCAGGGATTTTGGTTTATTTAGTCCTGTATATCCTAGGCACTGAGAATAGTGCTGTACATACAAGAGCCCAGCAAAGATGCATTTATTCAACCTTCAGAGTTTGTTCTTTTTGGCCGACTGAAATTTCCTTCGGTGACAGTGTATAACACCTCATTTGTGCCCATAGGCTCTTACTGTGCCATATCATTTACATCTTCAATAAACAGATGAAATTAAAATTGATCCTATTGTTTACATTCTGGAGACAAAGGTTGGTCTCCTTAGATGTTCATTTGTTTGCTTTACCACTTTAGTTGTTTATAGCCACAGCATTGTCAGAAACCTAAAATAATGCATGTGATGCTATGCTACATGCAACAAAGGCCTTAAGGAAGGCAATTAGGAGAAAAAAATCCTTCCATCTCTAACCATATTCATCCTTTTTTCTATTGGTACTCCCTTTCAGCATAAGGCTGTGATGTGGGAGATTCAGCAGGTCTGTTTTCCTTGCTACTTCAGAGGTGGTGGGCATCCATAGAATATTAAGCTCCTTTCCTTGAGCATACCAGCAACTGTTGTAATTGACAAGTGACTATCATTGAGCTATCTCACTGATGGAAGGCCTTTTGAGGTTGTTTACCTAGCCAGGAAAGAAAAGTTGCTTTAATAGCCATAGACATCACTTTAAATTATTCTATCTTTGATGCTGACAATGTTTGCTGATTTTCAGGCTCACAGATGTGCCTTCTGTGATGGGTTACTGATACTAGACAGGTGGTCAGGAAGGATCTTTTTGCTTTCTTGAGAAGTAGAGGTCATGCAGATAATGTATCTCATACTTTGTCAGTTATTTCTAAGAGTCATTTATTCAACAGGTATTATGTGACTCTACTATGTTGGGCTCTAGATAAACCCTGGGGAGATAAAGGACATTATAGCTTAACTTATTCTTGAACTTGTTGACATGGGTAAACCACAAAGTGAAGTGCCATGTTGCTATGGCAGGAGAATCTAAAACGGTAAAGTGGAATACAAAGAATAGATTACTGCATTGGTATGTAGGGAAGGGTGAAGGACATATAAGTGTGCATGTGTACAAACAAGCATATGGTAGTGTGTTGCCTGTGTTGCCATACAATACAGAATTGGACAAGAAATAGGACAGATGAGGGAAGATATTTCCATTTATGAAGTAAAAAAAACAGTCTTAGCAACTTTGAGTAAATCTTAACTTCGATAATGTGAGCATAGTGTACAGTTCTACCTTTCCAGAACATTCAGGAAAAAAAAGATGCATGACATACTCACAAGATATGTGTGGATTTCTAAGAAAACAGAGGTCTGAGGTATTAAGGTAAGAATTCTTGGAGGAAGTAAAATGCAAATTACAGTACAGTATGTGATAGAGTTCATCAGAGGCTTGGCCAGAGATTTAGAACTTTTGAGAGGAGCATAGCAGGTGGGAATTGTGATAATAAAGTTTGCATAAAAATGGTTTCTTGTTTTTTTACTTTGTTCTTCCTATTTTGTATTAAAGAGTAGCAGGGGATTAAAGAAAATCAAACTATTGGTTAAACCATAGTGGAAAATTAAAAAGCCAAGAAATGACCATGGGATCTTATCTGTTGAAGTTGAAAGATAAACTTTTACTGAAGACAACTGGATGTCAAGGAAAGGTCCTAAATAGGGACTAGCTGATCAGAAAAGTTTCCTGGCAGATTACTATGCCCAAAACATGGTATTTGGATTGTGAAAAGCTGGAGCCTTGAGACAAAGTATGAAACACTAGTGCAGGATCTACTGCACTACCGAAAGGTTGGAACCCTAATGATCATACCGGCTTGAAGATGGTGGAGGAATGTCCGTGTGATTTTACAACCTAGATAGCTTATGCCAGGAAGTAATCTAGGTAATAAAAATGGAAAATACCTTTCAGGCCCAACGTATTGATGAACTATTTTGGCTCCATTTCTTCAGTTTATGTCTTAACAGGGCCACCAATCAGAGATTTACAACTGTGCACATTTATTTGGTGTGGTCCTTAAATTTTCTGTATGCACACTCCCAAAAGGCAGACAGACATAGATCACACAAGCACAGAAATCCCTGGCCAATTGTTTAAATTTATTTGGTATCAGATGTATTTGGCACCATGTTTAAATCTTCTAGTCCTTATCACTTGAGAGCACACCTGCCCAACTTCAGATGCCAGCACATACACTCTTCTTTGTAAAAGAGCCAACATTGCCATCTGCTTGGCAAGCCAGAAGTGCTGGGAAATTAACATTCTTTGGGAGCAGTCTTCAACCAATGGCAGATGGGAGTTGATGTTGTAAAATCTAGCTCCCTTTCCATGGGTAGGATCATGCTGTGGTAGGCTTTAAATTTGCTTCCCAGAGCTTTCCTAGTGTTATGATCCAGATGCCTGCAGCACTTCACTCACCTGCTGAATTACCCACCCTTTTAGGCTTTGCCTCTTTTCTGGCTTACTTCTTTGTTCCACATCTAGTTATCCTTCAAATAAAGTGTCTATCTGATTTCTTGTTTTAGGATTGGTTTGTAGGGAAACATAAACTCAAACAATGTTCACTAATGCATAATGCCTTTGGAATGTGCTTTTCAGTGTCCTGAATACACTAAACTATTTCAAAACCACCGCCCCCATGTCTTGGATATTCAAATATGGTTATGTAGTAAAGATACTCATCACTGAGAATAAAGTTAGAATCACATGAGAGTCTCTTCATGCCCAATCTTTCCACATTTCCCCATGATGATACACATAGTAAGTATGCAATTCATATTTCTTCAAGTAGTCTTGAGAAGTTTATATATATATATATATGTATATATATATATATATATATGTGTGTGTGTGTGTGTGTGTGTGTGTGTGTGTGTATCACAATGCTACTAATTACATGTCTTATTCCTCTTTAGGGGAATAGCTCTACTATATTTCTTGAAAGATCAAAGTTAAGAATATGGTAGTTCTAGTATAGATGGCAAGGCTGTATTGTAACTTCTCAAGAAGGACTTAGGTCTGCATCCTACCAGGAAGTGAAAACTATAGAATGATATGATCACACATCTTTCTCTTGCTGATGATAATTGCAGCTATATCTTTATCTTTTACTTATTAAAAACAGAAATGAAAAGCAACAATCCCCTCCCCCCAAGCTTAGCAATATACTTAGAAGTTTCTTTGACTCCTTCTGGAACATCTCAGTAGGTCTCAGGCTTCAGTGTTCTCCGTTGACAGCAAGTGCTGGAGGGTTGCCTAAGTTGGATAAGAGTCCCTATCTTTACATTTCTGTATTTCTGCTGTTATGGCAGTAGGTGTGTGGGAGAGACAGCTATGTGTTCACTGGATTCTTTCCCAGGCAGTGATGAGTCTGGGGAGTATATGCTGGTGGAGACAAATTCTCCATGCATCATTTGTGCTGCCAGTACAGGTGTTGAAAGTCTCTATGGTGGCAGTGTGTTGGAGTTCAGTAAAACTGAGTGGATTTGTCTGCCAAAATTTGAGCTACCTTTCTTCTTGTTGGTATTCACCATTGTTGGATGCTTTGTACTCTTCCACCCAATTGACAGAGTCACTGAGTGAAGGCATGTACATGCTTATACTCTTTATTACTGAGGTATAGCTTGTATATGGTAAGGTATACATGTCTTGAAAGTACAGCTTATGTATTATCTACACAGATACCCATAAAAGTATCTTTCAGATCAAGATATAAAATATCTGTAGCACCAAAATGACTTTATGTACCTTTCCACTTAATACTGCTACCAATTCTAGAGAAAAATTGCTCTGAAATCTATTAGTATTGATTAGCTTTGTTTGTCTTGAGCTTTCCATAAATAAAATTGTGTAGTATTTACATGCCTGTGTAGTGTGTCTAACTCATTAAATAGCCTTCACATTCCATTTATCTTATGCTTTTAGGTAGTTTTTGTTTATATTAACATGTTAGTAGTCCATTGAATGAACATACTGCATTTTATTGTACCACTTTATGTTGGTGTAGCTTTTAGGTAATTTCTTTTTTTTTTTTTTGGTGTTTTTTCTAAATAAAATTCCATGCTCATAGCCTCTGAAGAACTTACATAAGTATTACTTTCAGGAATATGGTGATGTATTGGTAATTCCCTAATAAAAATAGCTCTGCCATAGATTTGTAAACATCTCTACAATCACCAGTTTCAAGTTTTCATAGCATGGAAAGTAGAAAAAGATATTTCCAACGAGAATTCAGGGACCAATGTCTGCATAGTACTGGGTATATAAATTTCGGGTAAAATATTAAAATCAGAGAGTGAACAAATATTTAGATTAAGTTTTCTAAAATGTTAGACCCTTTCATGCCAGCACCAGCAATATGTTAGAGTTACTTAATATTCTGTGCAATATTTATCATTTTAACTTTTACCATTCTAGTGGATGTCCACTCATATTTCATTTTTGGTTTGAACTTGCATCACCATGGTGTCGAAAGCTGACTTGACACCTCTCCACATGCTCACTCTCTATGCAGCTATTTTATAGTACAAAGTTCCTATTCTATTCAACACTTTTGCTCTTTGAGTTGTTGGGTTGTTCAGTTTTTTCTTTTACTCATTTGTAGGAGAAGAAGTTAAAGAGTGGTGAGTATTATCAGATACACTGAAAGAAAGGAAAGCTCCAGAGGCAGCATGACCTTCTGGAAACAATGACCCTACATAGGATTCACACAGACTTCTGTTCATAGCCAACTAAATAACTTCCTGATGACCTTGAGCAAATGATCATCCTCAGCCCTCAGCTTCCTTACTGTCAAAACAGGATTACTATAATACAGTGTTGTTGGTTCCCATCAGAAGTATCCATTAGGGGTGGCCAGTTATTCTTTTGTGTAGAGAAACCTTCCTTGATCTCAATCAGAAAATGAGCGCTGGCACCTCTGCCCAGGAGTGCTATGCATGAGGCAGATGATGGCCTAATCGAATGCCCAGAAATCTCATATTTTTGGCTGTCTAGTGATGTTATTGTCATAGAGCTACTACTGCGTTCTCATGGTGGGAGGGTTATATTATTTGTAAGGAAAAGAAATGTTCTTTTGTGGCAGAGTTTGAAACATGAGATTCTACAGGAACATCTTTGATATGGTTCAGAAAGTGTCCATATAGAATTTTTTAAAAGAGTTCCACATCTTCCACTTAGGGGAAGATGCTTCCATGAGTCAGCATTATTAAGAATCTGGGAATATTCTAGAAGGATGGCTCTGTAAATAGAAAAGCTGTAGTCTTCTCCTTGTCTTTCTTGTCTGGATTTGTGAGAAGGAATAGCCTCTGCTTAGATACCATCTCCTCCAGGAAGGTTGCATTGAAAATTAAGATTAGGACCTTCTTGAATACCTTGCATGTAGGAATGTCTATTAAATCAGTTGCCGTATTTTAATGGCAACACTCTCTTATCTGTCCAAGAAAGCCCTGAGTTTCAGTCTATTTCATTCATGCCCTCACCACACTGTGTACAAGAGAAAGCATATGATATTTAAGACTAGTATTCCAGGTAAATAGACAGTCTTATATGGTCTCCTTGGCATCATCAGCATCCATTAAGCAGCCTCTATTAAAATCTACTCAAATACTGAGAGGTTACTAAATAAAAAGTTCTGCCTCATTCTCATAGACCAAGGCAAAAAACAAAAGAAAACAAAAACAAAACCAAGCAAACAAGAACTAAAACATGAATAAAATTGAGTATATGTTCTTGTATGTATGTACAAGATACTATGGCAGTTTAAAAATAAATAAACAGGGTACTAATACTTTTCTAGCACAGTGCTCAAGAGTATATACAAGAAGATATTAATATATGCATTTGTAGAAGTAATAGCACACTGGAACAAAGAATAAAGGAGTTTAAACATTGTCATTTTTTCCTTTTATTGTAGAAATAATTTTCTCGGAATCTATATAAAGCAGCCTATAGACCCCGAACAAGCTTTCAGCTCATTTAAGAAGTGCATGAGCTTAGGTGTTACTCTGGTTAGTGCTGAGACATTGTGTAATAAAAGAACTGAGAATATAGCAAAATATCCCTAAAAATTGTTTTCCATGTCAAGTTAACCATTTAAAACAATAGTGAAGCTCTGAAATGTGTTTAGTACATGTTACAGAGTGCTTCTGTATTGTTACTGTAAGTAGTAGAAGACGTTGCAGATTTCTTTTTAAATAACAAGCTAGGAAACCTGACATGCTAAAGGGCAGACCATTCTGAAATGTAAACATTTTCACATGTTTTGATTATTACTTTAGAAAGGAAGACTTCCAATGAGAAGCAAGTAACTCAATGTGGGAAGCTCACGGTATCGTCTGGTAGCTTTGACAGATCACCCTGCAAAAGAATCCACTAGCCATCCACTATGCTTCATCTCTGTATTTGTCTACATAGAGTTTCAAAAAGTGATGAGAATAAGTTGCAAGGATTTTGACTATTCATTTTAAATTTTGATTTTTTGTGTGTATTTGTTGCATGGTGTTGGAATTTTTGTACATATGTGTGTATGTATGCATGTGAGGCTAAAGGAGAATGTCAGGGGTCCTGCTCTATCATTTCTCTGCCTTATTCCTTTGAGACAGGGTTTCTTACTGAACCTGGAACTAGAATGGCATGCAGAAGACCCAGTGATCCTCCTGTCCCTTCCCCTTACAGTACTGCAGTTTTAGGTGTGTGTATGTGGCCATAGTAAACATTTTACAAGGGTGCTGGGGACTTAACCTCAGGTATTCATGCTTATACAGCAAGTCCTGTTTGCTACCCATTGAGCCACCTTCTCAGACTAGTTCAAAGTTTAATTTTTTTCTGGGACTGGTTGTGCAGAACTGCAATAAAAACTAGTAGGGAAACTTATGCAGGAGGATCAGAAATTCAAGGACAACCTGGGCTACAAAGCAGTTTCAAGGCCAACCTGGGACAACATAATGAGACCATATCTCAAAATAAAAACTGAAAATAAAGCTGGAGTTCACTGAATAATCACTACAAAAAAGTTTTACTTATTTGATAAAAAAATGCAAGGGCAGTCTTCCTAACTTTTCTTGTTTGTACCTTATCGGGTAGGTTCTTGGAAGTGCTGAGAGCTTGGAGTCCTCCAATGGCTCCCTCTCAATGAATGATAGGGACTGTTCAGTTCTTAGATAATGATGAACAACAGTTTTTCTCATGCTAGACATGATCTCTCATCACTTAAAATGCTTTTATTTTTACTTTCAAACAACTGACAAGGATTCACAAACAAGAGTTCAGGGTTCTCACATATTCCCCATCCAGTTTCCTGTAAGGATAATATTTTGTATAACTAAGGTATAATACCAAAACCATCAAGGTCACTTTGGTATGATCGTATTAACTTCAAAAAATAAGTTATTCAGCCTTATTTTGATGCTAACAGTTTTTACATGTACTATTTATTTTTGATACACACACACACACACACACACACACACACACACACACACACATGGAATGATATGAACTTTAATCATGAGTTTAAGGAAATTTTAAAATGACCTTTTCTCTTTTTCAGGGATGGTTTCAACACTGATTGCACATTATAACGTCATAGTATGCATCAAAATAGTAGTCATGTGACTATGCTTCAGTCCAGCACTTTTCAGGCTTTAGTGTATGCACAAATCAATGTGTATTGAGCTTGTTAAAATGCCCCTCTGATTTAATAGTGGAAGTTGGGCCCAAATGCTGTCATTACTAATAAGGTCCCACTGGATGGACATGCTGCCAGTCTGTGAATCACATTTGGAGTAGGCCACCATACCTTTAGGTCACTGAGATGAAAATAAGGGAGTGTGGGTCTTGCACAATATATTTGAATTACTCTTATGATTCTAACATACATCCACACTTAGCAGCTAGTTAGACATTTGAAAGAATTGGAAGGTCACCATTCAACCTATTATTTACATCATTCTGTGTCATTGCAGTCTCTTCTGATAAGCAATTCAACTACAAAATAAATCTTGAAGAAATCCTTCTCTATTGTGTATATTGTATTTTCTTGACAACTAAACATATCTTGTGTGAAGTTTCTTAAGTTGCCCAGCTCCCACTTCAATTTCTTCTCTACATGTAAAAGCCCATCTTGAAACTAAACAAAGAGACACTGTACTATTGTTTTCATGCATAAACTCTATGAAAGAGATTGCTTCTGCTCTACTATTTAGTCTCTTCTCAGTCCTTTGTAATTAGGTTGCCAAGACCGCAAATACTAGAATGTTTTATCTTTAACATTTGACAAGGTTCACTTCAGCTCCTGTTCCTTTTTATCTTAAAAAGACAAAAACAAAAACAAAATAAAACGCAAACCATCAAATTACCTTCAATTTGCTGCTATCAAATACATAATGATATCTATATTTGCACCCATAATGTTCATTTGTGAAAATTAAAGCCATGACCTTCCCTCACTATAAGGACAATTTTGTTCACTAGTTTATACCATTGCTTCTTTTCTTTCCTTTTTTTAGTGTAATTTAGTCTCTATTCTAGTAAATTCTCAAACTCTATAAATTCCTTCTTGTGATCTTTGAAATGGGTTAATATTTTTCCCATGTAGAGAAACAGTCCTCAGTTACCCAATCTTCTTTCCTACTTCTGCCATTTATAAATAGCCCTTTATATTTCTTGTCCTAAAGTAACAGTTGGAAAAGTACCCCATGTTGGACCTGGTAGCACAAGTTTGTAATACTAGCCGTGAGGAAGTTGAGGCAGGAGGACTATGAGTTTGAAGCCAGTCTGCACTACAAAGAAAGTGGGATCCTATTTACTGTTAATGCATGCTACCTTCCCTTCTGCCTTGTTCCACTTTACAGGAGCCACTCCAAGGTAGACTCCTACACATGTACTTTAGATCAACCTCAACAATGACACCCAAAGGACACAATTCATAGCTAATGTTCAGTCTTCTCTTATTCTTAAGCTTGGCAGGTATCCATAGTTGAATATTATTAATTCAAAGTGAACAGAGGACTTCAATCATCTGAAATGGTTTAGCATATAGAGATTTATATGGAGTTTCAATAAGTTGTGCCAATGTCTCAGTTTGATTTATTCATTGTATATATCCTCCTATGACCTTGGCCAACAAATATAACCAGCAGACTGTCTGTGACGTCACTGAAACCATCCCTTACTTCTATAATGAATTTTGAGTCAATACTTTTCTCTCCTCTTACCTATCTACCTAGGGTTTTTGTTTGCTTGTTTCCCTCTAAGTAAATTTTCTAATTTTTTTATTTACAAATTTGATTTTATTTAAAATCAATGTTTCTATAACTTCTGATCTTATTATGACCCACTAAATCCTTCATGATAATAAATTTGATTTCCTTATTTTGACTTCTCACTTCAGGCTGACCAACCTCCAGTTAGCTTCACTTGTCTGCCAAATCCAGACCTAAATTAGTATCAATCTTCTGAAGATTTGTAGAGACAGGTTATGGGGTTACTTTAACTGGAACTTACCCAACAGCTGGAGATTTCCTACCAATCAATTGTGGCAACTCTTCCGTTGCTGTTAGTAATACAACCCTATTTCCCACTTTCGATTCACCCAAGCAGGATATTTGTAAACCCAAGTCAACCCTTTTCTCTTGATGTATTCCAAGGTTCAGTGGTCTGCAAGCCTCAAAGATTCTATATGAATATTATGGGCCTAGTATATTTAGTGTGTGTCTTGAAGTTTGTCAGTTCCCAGTGATGTCAATGGGGGTCACAAAAATAAGAAAATAAAACAAAACACAAAAACCAAAAACCCAAACCAAACCAAAACAACAATAGAGAGTGTCTACATTAAACAATTTTTAGGAATGTTCAACCAGGCAGATTTAAATGGCTTTGTTGCTGTTGTGGTTGAATTTTTTATTAAATCATGGCAACTTTAATATATCTATTGTTATAAATCAGAACTTATAAGGTGTAGAAATAGATGAAAAATTTAAAATTTTATTTTGTGATTATTAAAACAAATTTAGTACATTATAAAAATCATTTTTTAAAACTGTTGTTTTTATTTTTTTAACAGAAGAACTTTCTAGAGTCTTTGATATGGCACTGTGTATTCATTATGGGGGTTCCTCTTGTTATTTTCCAAAGTGACTGAGTTGGAACTTGATTTTATTACAATAGCAAAGAAAATTTTCCTAGACGACACTTTACAAAATGCTGGTTTAAGCTTATTCTTTCCTTCAACAGCTCTCTTAATCTAAGCCTCTTGGTTTATAGATTTACAATGGTTCTCTGGGTGGAGAATGGATCTCACCTTATTTCCAATATCTTTATTATCCAGTATAACCTGTATCCCTATATAAAGGCTGTCTCTATAAAAGTCTGATGATTTTTCTTCCCACAGCTGTAGGCATGCTGTCCCTTACTTTTGCTCAGGTCATTTATATCCATATTTTCTACTTGGTTATTTTATCTATCACTGAGAGAACAAAGTTGTGGTTTTTAAGTATAACAGTGAAATTTTCTACTTTACTCCCAAATCTACCAGTTTTTGCTTTATATATTTTTCTGCCCTGCTGTTAGGTGTGCAGGATTTTTGTATCCTTCTTGTATCTTTCTTGAAGAACTGATTCCATGATCATTATGTTACATATCTCTTTATTCTTGAAAATTTTTCTAGTTCTGAAGTTAATTTTGTTTGAAATTCGTATATCTACTTGAGCTGCCTTTAGTTTAGTACAAAAATGAAAAATGTTTTTCCATCTCTTTCTTTTTACCCTCTATGAGCCTTTATGTTTAAGGCAGGTATACTGTATGTAGACAACAAAGAACTGGTTCTTTTTTTTTGTAATTCACTGATAATTACTCTCTTCTGCTTGATTGATTTATATTTATATAAATTATATATATTATATATTTATATTATACATATATGTTTGTGCTTATTATTGATACAGTTGTATTAATATCTACTGTAATTTCAATTTTTCTATTACATTTCACTTTCCTTTTTTCTACCTTATTTGGATTTAACTGAGCATATTATCTTTTCTCTTGGTTTGTAAACTATACTTCCTTTTAAAAATTAGTGGTTGCTCTAAAAATTGCAATACACATTTACACCTGACTTATGCTCACCTTTAAGTACTATACTTACATGTCTTGCAGTTAAAATAGAGTGTTCCTCTTTCCTCTAACTGTCTTGTGGCACAGTTGCCATTCATTGCACTTCTCTGTTATAATCACTCAAACCTTGTTATTGCTTTAAATGAAGAGTTTTTAAACAATTCATAATAGCAAAGACTGAAATATTTTGATTAATCTCACTTACTCCTTAATATTTTTCTATACGTAGATCTGAGTTTCTGAACTACATTATTTTCTTTCAATATGAGTAACCTTTAACTTCTTGTAGGTCAGATCTTCAGAAAATGAAATATCTCATGTTTTCTCTGAGAAAGTTTCTATATTTCTTTCACCTTGAAGCATGATTTTGATAGACATATAATTTTAAGTAGGCAGAATGAATTTTAAATGTCAGGCTTTTTATTTTTCCTTCAGTACTTACATGTTTCATTCTGTTTTCCCATTGTTGTTTTTTTTTTTCTGATAATTAGTGACATTATTTTTGTTTCTTTGTTTAAGCCACCTCTACCCAAAGTATCTTTAAGGTTCTTCTTTTCTTTTGTTTTTCTGTAATTTGAATATGTTTTATGCGTAAGTGCATTTTGATGGCTTATTCCTTTTGGTATTCTCTGATTTATATGGATCATGGTTTGCTGTGTATGACTCTAAATTTTGGAGGGGTTTTTGGTCATGGCTACTTCATTATGGTTACTGCTTCATTTTGCTACTGTTCTGCAATAGATATTCTGCATGGGATATTTAACTCTTTATGTTTCTGTTTGTGATATTTCTACTGAGCTACATTATAGCTAATTGATTCTTTGCTGTTATATCTATTGAGGATTTCATGTCTGCGATTCTGCTCTCATTCATATATATATATATATATATATATATATATATATATATATATATATATATATAACTTCTCTAGCATTTCTTTTTTATTGATTGAGAGTCCAAACTAGCATTTTTTGATTCACTCGCGCATTTTTGATTTTCTGATAATATTACCTATATGTTCTTGAGTTTGCCTACTTTTCCTATTAGAGTCCTTAAATATTAATTGTAGTTATTTTAAACTTTTTGTCTGATAAATCTAACATATGTCATTATCAGTTCAGTTTTGATGTTTCCTTTCTTTCCTCAGAGTAAAAAAAATTTACACTGCTGGACATTGTCAATTACTATGATTTGATATAAAGGCCTATATAGTGAGACTATATTAAACTAGTTGCTGGGATTTGTTTTTACTGTTCTCTGTTGTTTGGGTCCCCAACATTTCAAATTCCCTGATTGTTTCTGTCTTGTTGTTGACTACTATCTCCCTTACATACATGTCCCAATTCCATTTGTATCTTGTTGATATTTTAATTACAATATATTGCTATTATCCTGGGGCCCTGTTATACTGGTAAAACATGAGAAGGGGAAACAATTTATATTCTTCTAAGGACATCTCAGTTTTTGAGTGTACTGTGCCTGTGGCCATAACAAGTATCTGTTCAGTGGTATACTCTACTGTATGAATCCTTGACTCATGTTGATTTTCGCCACTCTGTTAAGCAGGCTAGCAGAAGACTTTGAGGGGGCTCTAAGAACCTAGGATAAAGTTTCAGATATGTGCATTCTCAATATTCACTATGGACAGGAGGTTTTTGCTAAGGCCAAGAATAAATGTTTGTCTCTATCCAATTTTATAGGAAACAAAATGGAAACTCCTAGAAAGATTGACCATGAACCCTTAAACAGGTCACAGTCTTACAACACAGAACTGTTGGGTTCTGAAGCATTTCCTATTTCATTAGACCCAATTTGGAGCTTACTAAACTCCATGTTTTAAGCACTAAACTCCTATGTATTACACTAGGCACATGACCAAAATTTTTACTTTTCTGAATCCCCAGGTAATATCTAATTACTCTGGTCTGCCTCCATGTAGAATCATGTCAAGTTGATGTAGCCAAAATCTCCCTCTTCATCCCTAATGTTTCTTAATAATGTTCCAACCAATCCCCACACTGCTTCTTTCTTTTATTTTTTTTTAATTTTTTCCCATACTGCTTCTTGACTGTAAATTACCACACTTCCTTGAATTAATAATGGATCATGATCTCTCTCCCCTCTCATAGAATATATCTAATCCTATACCTATTTCAATGGTTCTGACTGAGTAAGTTCTTTCTTATCATTCATTTAAATTTGCAAATGTCTTCTTTTGGTTTGCATAAAATGACTAGTTTCATTATGACATTTTCATATATATATATATGATATACAAATGAATTTTAGTCATATTCTGCATAACCCTCATGTTACTCCCATCTTCTCACTATCTCCTTTCTTTCCATCAAATGATAGTCACCAGTCTAGGTTCAAGTCATTTATATATAAAGCCTAGATTCAGTATATGAATGAAAATATGGAATGTTATCTTTTCAAGTTTGTTTTATTTTATTTAACATGATTATTTCCACTTCTATCCACTTTCCTGCAAGTGATATAATTTCCTTTGTATTTATCTGCATTAATATTCTTTAACATAACTATTATAGCTTTAACACAGCTACAGAGCTGGGGTCCCATCTCAGAAATATAGCATGCAGGTATTATTATTTGTGATCTGATTTGCTCTGATTGAACTTTCTATAAAGTCAAAGAAAGGTCTAGCAAGCTTTTATTAATTGTAAATCTGATGCAGGTAGTAATATTTCTCTCTCTCTCTCTCTCTCTCTCTCTCTCTCTCTGTGTGTGTGAGTGTGTGTGTGTGTGTGTGTGTGTGTGTGTGTGTGTGTAATTTCTTGCTATCTTGGTCTTTTCTTTATGTAGTTCAGAATCTTGAGTCAACTACACCACATGGAGCTGGGAAAATGTATTACTTTATGCTGAAAATATCAAATGTTTAGATTTAGGCAGTATTTTGTACAATAGTTAAAATTTCATTCAGAATTCACCACTGAACATTCTCTCTCTCTTTCTCTCTCTCTCTCTTTCTCTCTCTCTCTCTCTCTCTCACACACACACACACACACACACGCACACACACACACACACACAAAAGAAGACACAGCAGTAAGGTGCCTCTGAGCCACATATCCACTATTCTCCTCTAAGTGTACTCAACACATCAGGACCAGCATCTAGTGGAGTTTACAAAAGTACAGATTCCCAAGGACTTTAGAAGCACATTGAAATGTGAAGAGTACCATTAACCTACACTGTGAAGATGGTTTTGTTTGAGGACAATAGACAGAAAAAAAGGTAAACAGAGGAATCTTCCCTGGTGAATTTGTTTGAACCTAATTATTACTTTTTAAAAAATGCCAAAAACAAAATTTTAAAAAGGACTGACCTAAATGATAAAAAATCCAGTCAGCAAAAACAACATTTTCAATTTCAAAAGAATTTTCCAATTATCTTTGTGACTTTTTGGATCTAGGCGATTCTGACAACATTCTTTGAAGTGTTTGCAGACCCTACTTTTTTTGTGGACAGGATTTTAGGAAATTAATTATAGTCATGTAAATTAAGTAAGAGAGAAGAGTTTACTAAAAAGTACTGGGGAATCCCTTTTCCTGGCAGGCTACTCAGAATTGGAAAGAGCAGCACGTAAACAGATCCACTGCCCCTGGTGGCACCTCCTTGGGTAGGAACTGAATGCTTCTTTTGTATGCAAATCTCCTTCCAAGCATGAAGAGGAGGAGTTCCAGGTCCAGAGAAAATATCTTGATGAACTGGAATTCCAAGCACTTAACCCCATCTACCTCTCTGTCTGCTTAAAAGCTTTGTGCAAAAGTTGCGGCCTCCTCAGAAATAGGATGAATTCAACCATCTATAGTGACCTAAGTGAAGTCATCAAAAACCAACACACTGCCAGTCTGAGTATTGAGGATGTAGATGGAGCACCGATTGCTGCCTGTTGTATCCAAGATAAACTATGCAACGTGTATTTAGTCAACAGACAATAATCATGTGTCAATGAACTGGCACATATGCCTAAATACCGCTTATTTTCAAAGCAAATAGTAATAAAATCACACAACCTACGGAAACATGGGTCACAATGCTTTCACATATGTATCTCAGTATAGCTTTACTTCAAATGGGCAAAAACTGATGATGTCATTGCACCCAGTGCAATCCAGAGAGAGTTCAGTGGCTCCTTGGAAGAATGGGAGCTCGAAGTTGGCCTTCTTGACTCAAAATCATTCTATTTACAATGGAATCTAAGCCTTTTTTCTCAAAATGCCATCTGCTGACAAACAGTACCAGCATTTCCTGAGAACTTGATGGAGATGCAGACCAAGCTGGATACAGTGTCTCAGACTTCTAATAGCAGTATTTGTGAGCCTAAGGTAGAATCACTGCATAGGGTTTAAAGTAACCTGGGCTAAAATGAGAGCCTAGAAAATGTCTAAAGAATCCCCCAGAAGAAAGAAAATAACCTACAGATTAGTAGGTCCTACTCTGGAAGTCACTGACTCAGAATCTATAGTTTAGACTGATAGTTAAGCGATAGTTTTATATGATGTGTATAGGCCAGTTAAAAAGTCTAAGTGTGATCAAGTAAACACTACTCAGTGGATTACTTACTTTTATACAATAAAATCACAATAACAAAACCAAAGCCAACAGCTAAAACCTTGCAAAATTAAGGTATTAAATGTCAGTGTGTTTGAGCACTTAAATTGATAATTGTAGACTAGTAAAGGACCTTATTTCCTGAGACATTCAGAAAGATTTCACAAAGTTCGGCAGTAGTGATGGCAAGAAAACATCATGGGACAGGCAAAATGTATTAACTTTCAAAGCTGAAAAATTGAAAGTTCTACAGATTTTATTAAATCCACAGAAATATGATTTTGTACTGGTATCATTTCTTTCACATTCATTTCTGTGATTAGCATTTTTAGTTATGATTTCTCTCTTATAAGGTGTAGGAAAAAATAACATAGGAATAGAGATCTCTATAAAATGATGTTATAACTTGTCCCAGATTTTGAAAAACAAAAAAGTAGTTCATCTTTGCATTTAAGTATGGGTGTGGTCAATATTTTGAGGCTTACTCCAAGCAAAAAGAGGACATGTGTAGAGGCAAGAGTTACTTCCAGGATACTTGCTGAGAATTGCAGAGCATTCTATCTTCTCCATAGAAATGAACTCTTCACCGTGAAAGTTTATATATTCCCAAACTGTACACAAACTGGGGTGGGGATGGTGGGAAGGAGTTGGTTAATTGTTTGGTTTTCTAAGGATTTCCCTTATGGATGCTTATCAAGGAATTATGTCAAAGATAAAAAACAAAGAGACACCTAAAGAAATCATGTGAAAAAAATTATTTGACCTGACTAAATCAAAAGGGAAGAAGAGTACATTTTCCAACCTCTAAATCAACAACTGCCAATAATTTAATTATTAAGTGTCTGCTTCACATTGCATATTTTTGCTAGGATCTAGAGATATTTAACAGCATCCAGCATTGTTCCTATTCTAGAGAAAGTATCAGGAATATATAGAAAATTAACTAATGCTCTTTACTTAGCATTGATGAAATGTGGATGCTGGTCTAAGTCATTTGGATTTAAGGACAAGAAAGAGCCATGATCTGAGAAAGCCTACAATGAGAAGTCATGAGAATTGGATCTTAAAGGAAAAGGGACCTTTCTAGTGAGAACAATAGTAAATATGTTAAGATGATGGATATGACATGGGGACCTCAGATTTTGAGTTCATAATGAGTGGCTAGACATGAGCCATTTAGATGTGGAGTTTCATCAACTAACACATTATCTTGTTTTGTCTAAGACCTGTTTGGAATAATCTATTCAGAATCTGGTGGTTCTTGAAAAACAGAAGAATAAACAGATATGCTGTATCACAATTTTAAGCTTCTCGAGGATGAGGTCATTATCATCTAGTTGAATGAAAGGATGAGTATCATCTAGAAACTGGACCCTAAGCCTAGAAATGCATAACTCTGGTTAAGTCTAAAACCTCAGGAAAGATGCTCTTAGGACCCCACCCATAGTCTCTCAAATTACATGTGCCTCTACAAGTCAAAGGTACTTAGTAAAATCACCTGTGTTACTTTCATTTCCCAAATAACTTTAAATTAAAATAATCCTCATCTTGACTGTTCTTAGAGTCCATGGTTTCAACCTAAAATGGAAGACCAAACAATTAGAATTTTATTTTGTTTTGTTTTGAGACAGGTTCTCTTTATATAGGCCTGACTGGCCTTGAAATCTCAGAGATGCACTTGCTTCTGCCTCCAAGTGTTGGGGTTAAAGGTTTAGGTCACCATGTCCAGATGAACAATTAGATCTTCTAAAATACCAGAAACAACCTTCTCTGGAAGATTTCTTGGAGAACACATATACACAAATTAGTTTCTCTAGTCCCTCATTGCCCCCTTTTGTTCAAAATATGAATTGTGAACTCAAAGGTACAATATATTATGATATATTATTTAGTGCATCCAATATGAAATAACAACTGGTGTTGATTTCCATTTTTCCCCACTGTTTAAAGGTTAGAGATTACTCACCTCCCCTGCTGGTCATTAAATCAGTCTGGCAGGATACCTCATGATTCTGTGGCCTTTTCCGTATGTGGCAGAGACACAGAGTGCGCTACAGACAGGCCTGTTTGCTGTGATACACTTCCAAGCAGGTGACTTAAAGGTCTGCTTTAAGCCTATCTCAGGTATCAGTTGGGGCTCATATATAGCCCCTAAATCAGGTACCAGATGGCACATCCCACCAAGTCAAAGTTATCAGCTCAGACTTTCCTAGCTTCCATTCTAAGGGATGCTGCAACCTCAAGAGGAGAATATTGCTTCTTTTGACTCCCTTATTATTCTAAAAGCTTACCAGTTAAATGCTTAATAGTTCTATGAAGTTTCTAATTCTGTCTGGTGAATCCTTAGAGCTTCAGTTTGGGGTTTATTAAAAAATATATTTACCTTTCCTTATGGAATATACTAAGACCTAGAATTAATCAAAAACTAGGTTTCTCTTACGGATTTATATCAAAATATCAATTTAGGTTCGTATAATAAATGAAGTTTGTTCAAAATTCTTACCTGCATGAAGAGAGTAAATGATTGTTCTCTTGTTTTCTTGAAACAGAATATCATGTACAATGAACTGGCCTCAGACTAACTCACTGTGAGGCTAAGAATGAACTTGACTTCCTTAACCTCCAGTCCGCACCTCAAAAGTATTAGAATAAAAGGCATGCAGTTCCATGTCTTCTAATGTTCCTCAAATTTAAATGAGAAAAGTTGGGTGGGTACTTGAGATACTAACTATTCAAATGCTGTATACTAAAAAATCAGTTAACACAGAAAGAGATTTTACTGAAATTATTTGAGTTTACCTCCATGATATGAGAGTCAAGTGTCTTCAGTCTCTTAATTTTCCCTAGTACAATTTAACACGTAGAAGGCCATTTACTGACTTGGCAAATGCAAAAATGCTACTCTTTCGGGCTTGGGATCAATCTTTTCTTAGAGTATGTGCCATCTGGATAAATCACAAAAGCAACTGCACTGCTCAGGGTGTCATAGCACCTGTCACCAAACAAGACACCCAGAGATGTTTAAGAGCAGATCCCTGCATCAGAGTCTATTGAGATGACCTTTACAGTGCTTTCCAAACTCAAGGTCTTTGATTCTATGTTCTTTAGCTGAAGCTCTGCTTTTGTAGTTTTTTGCAGAACAGCTGGAATAGGCAGCAAAGCGCTGCCTGCTTCTTCTTGACAGATTAACACTCACAGTGGGGTCTTATACACAGTCAGAAAAATCCTGTTCTAAGTGGGCAAGTGCTATAGATTGAAGCTTCAGGCACACCGATAATGGGCACTTTAATGTCTGCCGAGTCTCAAAGGCTAGTATAGGGTTAGCAGCTTTGTCATTCAAGAAGTTAGACTACATTCAGTTTCTCAGGTTCCTCTTCAGCAGATACCTTTAGACTATAATGGATAAAGTTATGGAGAGGGCAGGATAACCACGTCTTAGGAAGATTAGACTGAGAAATCTGGTGTGAGCTCAATTGCCAAAGCTAGCACCATCTCACAGTTTAGAACATTTGCCCCTGAAGTTCAATCAGACGTTTGGGTGTGAACTTTTCTTTCACATTTTTCCCCATTAATTAGTAGAGCTGAAAAAAAAATCCCAATAAATACAATCCCAATAAACACAAAAGAGAGAGTTTCTCTAAGTTGACATAATTGTCATCTGGAGCCAAATAATGCCTTGTTTAGAGGCCTATTACATGATATATGGTAGAATTCTCAACAGTGTCTCTGTTCTCTACTCACTAAATATCATTAGTACAATTTCTTCACCATCATTATGAGAA
Source organism: Rattus rattus (assembly GCF_011064425.1). Lineage (NCBI taxonomy): Eukaryota > Metazoa > Chordata > Mammalia > Rodentia > Muridae > Rattus > Rattus rattus. The sequence goes on from NC_046172.1 coordinate 34,593,325, forward strand.
GAATAAGAAGAAAAAGAACAACAGCGACAGCAGCAGCAGCAACAACAATAACAACAACAAAAATGGTGATGATATCACTAGATTTTGCTATTCTCTGGGTACAGGCACAGTCATTCTCAATTCAGATTTATTGCTTTATGGGTAAACTTTATTTTAGTAGCACTGGCATCCTGAAATGACCTCAGTACTAGACTTTTAGAATACAGTGTAGGAACTTTAGGTGTATAGTAACAGTAAAATAAAAATATTTTAGGCATAATGTGCTCCACACAGTTCCTGGCATACACACATTTTCTGGCATATGTTTTTGTTTGTTTTATTTAAAACATTTTAAATATAAAACTATTTGGCTAAAAATAGATTATACTTTCTTATGGCAATTTCCATAAGCTAGAATTTTCATCTAGTGATCAGGGTCTCTATTACCCTAAGCTAGCAGATGTTCAGCTAGTTGTTTAGCTGTCTTCTTGGAATGTCTGAATCAAATAATTCTAAATTAAATTCTATTAATCTTTTTCACAATTTATTTCTATCAAAAGTAGTTAGACATAAACAATTTAAATAAAATAGAAACTCAATATTTGAACCAAGTGAATCTCCCTAGTAAATGAAAAAAAAATCTTTAGTGAAACTATGTCCTTTCTCTGGGATGGAACTAAATATTCTGTGGGAGTTTCTTTGAAGATGCAGACATACTACATAATACAAAGGAACTTGTCATAATCAATTTAAAAGCCAAAACACATTTTGATTTGACTCCAGAGGTTATCAAGGAAGGAAGCATGCTGTTTGCTTGAGAACTGCCAGTAAAGTTATAAAAAATGAAACGTAATTTAGAAGATACCTTTCAACGTAGCTTCTATGGATTTTTCTTTACCTATTGCATGAATACTTTAGAAGGTGAGAAAAATATCTATTCAAGTGTTTATTGAATATCAAATATTTGCCAAGCACTGTAGGTGACCTAGGCTAGACTATACCTGGACCCTGCCAGAGAACAAGAACTTCACCAGGAAAACAGCCATGTTCAGTTAACCAGTAAATTTCAGTTTAGAGTTTTGTCTTCAGTTTTTTATATATTCATAATTAAAAATAATGTTTTGCTTTGGGTATTTGGACTATATCCATATGTACATATATCTATATATGCACATATATACATGGTTAAGTTAATAAATATATGTGTATAAATATAAATATATAAATTATGTAATGTATGTATATGTTCATTGATATGAGAGAAAATTGGCCATGAAAATAACCTTATTATCCAATTAAACCAACAGTATAAGAGGGCATATAAATAAGACTTTGATCAAATATACCTCATTTCAATATTTTAAAAGGCCCATTTAAAATCATTCAAGTAATTTATAATATGAAAGACAGTTGAAGGTAAAGCAATATTGTGAAAAATCACACTAGGATATGAATCCAAATCTATGTTCTAGTTCTACCTCTGTACTTTTTCATGGAATATGTCAGTTAACTTCTAAAGAGTATCATGTGCGGTTGGGGGATTTAGCTCAGTGGTAGAGCGCTTGGGCTAGGAAAGTGCAAGGCCCTGGCTTGGTCCCTCAGTGAAAAAAAAAAAAAGAAAAAAAAAAGAGTATCATGTGCACCTGTAAGGATGGGGTAACAGTACTTTTTTCAATAAACAGGACATAGGATGTACTTTTAACTTGTAAGTAGCCCAAAGAGGATCAGAATACCCTGAGGTCTCTCCAATGCCAATTGTTCTCTCCACATGGATGGTTGCATGATAAATCCAGTATTTTCTTGGCCATAGCCTAGAATAATTAACAGTGGGAATTTCTTAAATGTCTTCTTATATAATCATGAAAATATTTATCAATATAGACCCTTCTTTGAAAGTTGCCATGATGAACATCTATGTTTTTATATTGTCAATATATGAAACTAAGTTTAATTTTGTAGTGAAATAAAAACTTGGAGATCAGTATTTACTTAAAGGGGTTCAAACTGTTGAGGTCTTCTAGCATCATTAAAGTCCATCTACTTCTGCCTAAAATCACAACCTTTCTTTTGCATTTCTTCAGAGGAAACTTATTGCTGGAGAATGTCACCTCCCACACAGTATGAGGTCAAATTATTTACTACAGGGTCAGAGTGAAAGAACCACATCACTTTCACAAATTTGAGAAAGCACCTTTGAACCAGGATCAATTATTTTCAAGCAGACATTTCCCTGTTATTCTTTTAACTACATTTTAAAAAGTCAATCTTTTTGTCATAACTACCTTTAGTCTGTATTTTTTGTCAGCAAGTAGCTGTCCTAATATATGAAGAACAGTATCCTTCATTGAATAGTATTATATGAAGAAAAGCATTACACTTAAAGTGCCTTATGCTGTCCTACAAGTTGCATCCTCCAGTTTGGCAGCACCCAGAAAACTCAAGCCCTGCTTAAGCTCTGCCCACTCATTTAGCGTCAAATGAGATGCTATAAAATACCCAGGGGTTGTTAGGTAGTGTGTGCAATGTTAAATATCTGTGGTGTTGTCCTTGATGCTAATAACAAAAGTATTGGAATCACACTAGTAGTGGCAGTGACCATAACACTTTTATTCCCAATATCTTTTGCGAAGGACAAGTCATATGTCTCTAAATGGAAAAAAAGGGGGGAATGCTCACTCCCACACTTTGCATTGCCATGACTACAGAAGAACCATTTTTTTCTATCCCCCTGCTCCTTATCTAACAAAACTAGGGGGTGAGTTGAGTGTATAAATAATAAAATGGATATTCAATCTAAAGACCAAAAGCATTCCCTTTGTTTCATAAGTATTTGTTGCTATAAACTATACACACTGATTGACTAGAGAGCTGTCATCTGGAAATGAGTTTCTGACCACTATTTGACTTTGCTTTGTTTTTACCCATATACCTAAACCATGAAAAATCATCCCATTTTTATTTGAAACAGTCCACTGACTTCAAGACTGTCCTTTGACATGTAGGCAAAGCCAGCTTCTTTCTCTCCAGTCCCAGTCCTTTTATAATATGCCTTTTTTTTTTGGTCTTGAACTGATTAAAACCAAGCAGAAAGAACATAATTGCAAAAATATCTGATTTGCCTGTTGATGTCTCATTAACCTTGACAGTGAATGTAACTAGTGACTGCCTGTCACAATGGCATGATGGTTTGTTAGAGAGGGAGAAAAAAAGCCAATGGAAACATATCAGAGGGAAAAAAAAATCCAAGGAGAAACAACTTAGTAGATCATCTACAAAGCATGAAGCATTTCCAAATGCCCAGATTTTTTCCTGAAGCCTGTGACAGTTCAATTACCCACATCCTTGATAAAGCATCCCTAACAATATCTGTTTCTCAATAGATGCTCTAAAATATTGTGGGGAATACCCACCTTGATGTTGAAAAACAATCTGTGGCGGGGGGGGGGTGCGGCATCTTGAGACTAATGTTGATAAGGTTCTACAATAAGTGAATATGTCTAGTGATTTGTGTGCCGTTAAAAAATACCACAAGTCACTCAATGTGAGAATGTTTTAATTCCAGTCAGTGCCCAGCCAGATTCCCTCTTTACTAATTGCTGGTGGATAGCATGTCAACAAACAGAGAGGGAAACAATAGAGGAAAATGAGCTTCTGTCTAGGGACACGGGGTTACCTGGAGAGGAAGAGACAGAGTTCCCTAGATTCACTAGTATACTCCCTTTGGGAAAAGGAGGAATCTAACCTTCCACTAGACCCAGAGACCCCACAGGAAATCAGCACTTTCCATTTCTTCAGCATCTCAGCTGGGACTGGGTCCTGCCCCGCCTCCCCCCTCACAGGCAGAAGCTGAAGTAAACAAACCCCATAGTCTCCATCTAGATTCAGACAGAACACTCTCGCTTTTAATTTATTTTTTTCAATCTCCTATGATCTCTACTTTTCCATTTCTAGTCCTCACTCCTTGGCTTTTCTTAGGAACTTCTTGAAAGTTATCACCGTTAACCTCACTTTTCACAGCAAATTCCCACCTCAAGCTGATGGCGCAAGCGGTTTCTGTTCTGTGTTCCTGTGATCTTCTCGGGGTCACATCCTGGCTCCCAATCTCCGGGCTTTGTATCTGCCCCTCACCCACGCGTTCAAATAAACCAAATGAAAGTATATCAACCTGTTCTGTCTTTCCCCCAAAGAAGTTGCATTTACGTGGATTAAAAGTATTGTGAAAGATGAAATAACTGTGACTTACAAGCACCATTTCCTACTCTCGAATACAGACATGGCCACCTTGCTCCGGGAAGAGTAGGCTGGTGGCTGCCCTGGTCCTCACCAGGAACCGCACCTTGGTTGGGTGTGGGTGGGTGTTAATTTCTTCACCATGCCAACTCACACTCCTCTGTCCCTTACCTACTACCCACAGCAACCTATCCAAAAACAGTTCGGGTGCAGCGACTAGAGGAAGAGAGAAGAAAAACGAGGACAGAGAATGGTTTCTTTGAACCTCACCTCCCTCCTCCTGAACACTATTTTATTCTTAAGTAGCGGGACTTTCTTAAATGTATTCTCTTGTTCCGCTTCTTCTTGGCCCAGTTAACCCAAAGCCTCCCTGCCCCCAAGCCCACTGCGACCAAAACAAGCGCACTAAAGCACCGTGGCCGCCGCCGCCGCCCCAACTGTTGCAGCAGCTGCGGGGGTACAGCAGAGGTGGGGAGGGCAGGGCTGAGCCAGGACCCGGACCCGAACATTTCCTGCCTCGGAGCCTCTGAGACTCCAGGCTGCTGCCCAGGGGGCGCGCAGTACAGAGGAGCCCCGCGGGAGCCACTGCCTGGGACAGCAGAGGTGGCTTTCTGAGCCGGGACCCCGCGCGGAACCAGCCCAGCCACAGCAGCCGAGCCTCCAGGGGCTGCCAGAACCCGCCCTGGTCTCACCTTTAAGATCAGGTCCGTGTGATGCTGGTCTAGCATGTTGGCTTTCTGGTAGGAGGTGACAATGACCCGGCCGTAGCGCCCAGGGGTCTGCAGGTCCGAGTAGAGCCGGTGCTTGGAGCGGTTGACCGGGAATAGGCTGTTGACTAGGTTGCGCTCGATCTTGGCTAGCTGTGCTGGGGCGCCAGCAGGCCCACGCTCTCTTCCACCTGGTAGCGGCTGAAGCTGGCGCCGAGCAGGATGGAGATGAGCACCGGCGCCGAAGCGAAGAAGACCGGGTGACTGGCAATGAAGTGGCCAAGCCGGGAGAAACACGTCCTCAAGCCCCTGTGCAGAACCTGCCGCAGCATCCTAGAGCAGAGTGGGCGCGGGAGGAGGGCGAGGCGCACGCTCGGCGCGGGCTCGGGCGACGGCGGCGGCGGCGGCGGCGGTGGTGGTGGTGGCGCCTGCAGCGAAAGCGGCGACGGCGGCGGCGGCGGAGGTGAGACTGAGCTCTCCTGGGCCGCGGCACACCATCGGGAGTCCTGCGCCGCGCCTCGAGGGACCCCTCCGGCTGGAGACACGCCTCTGCCGGCTGCCGCGCCTGCCGGAGAGCCCCCTCAGCTGGCGGCCTCGCCCCACCCCCGCCCTACCCGGGACGACCTCTCCCACCCCCCTGCCGCCTCCGGGCCCAGGGGGGCGACACGCGACACTGCCGCGTTCCCGCTCAGCGCAGGCGGGGCTGGGAGCGGCCCCCGCGGCGCGTCATGACCCCACTCACCGGATCCCCGAAGCCAACGACGGGATGGCGCGGGGAGCGGTGGTGGTGGTGGCGCTAGCGCCAGGAGACTCTGCGCGCCAGCCTGGAACACGAGGACGGATAATTCCAGGCTACACCCAGTCCCCTCCTCTCAGTGTACTCCCCCTTCCTCAGCTTGGCGGGCCAAGCGGGCTCTCCCCCTTACCCTACCCCTGGCCTCCTCTGGGGAGACTCAGAGATAAATAAAGAGATGGCCCGGATTTTCAAACAAAATAAAGTATAGGAGTTCTCCCGTTAAGGGGTAGGGTGGGGGCGTCCGGAGACCCGCTTTGGGCCAAGTCTCTTCAGACGCGGAAAGAAGCAGGCTGAGGACTGCGTGCGCCCCAGCTCTTGCCAGGCTCAGGTGGTGGCGCGCACTGGCTGTTGCCGAGAGGGGGTGGGGAACCGAGACGCTCGAGCGTGGAAATCACGCCTCCTCCCAAGTAAGAGCCATTTAAGATCTCCCCAACACTGCAGCTCAAGGGGCACCCCAGGGGACCTGTGTGCATCTGGAGCCCGTCTACCCCAAATGTGTCCTAGGACAATCTTTCTCTTGAGTCCCAATTTTAGGGTCGCTCCAGAGTGGATTGAACTGGGCAGTTGTGCAATCCTTCTATCACTCTAGCCACCCTGTTCCCCAATAATAAAAGTGCTGATAATGACACTCGGTCAGTCCATGGAACTGTCTGTCTCCAGGCTTCTCTTTCTCCACCCTGCCTTTTTTCCATCCTCCTTCTCCTCCTCCTCTCTCTGTCGTCATTGGCAGGTCTGGGGGATCTGGTGCGGCCGAGCTGGTGCGGGCACCCCTGCGGGTGTAAACTGGGAAAGGCTGGCTCGGGATTCAGTACTTAACCCCCTTCTCTCACTCCACCTGGTTCTCCTCCACGCGCGACAGTGTGCGGGTAGGGGGACCCTTATATCAGAACAAGAGATGTACTGGTCTCTGAGTATGTTGAGCCGCAGGGGGCGCGGGGGAGCCAGAGGGGCTCTGAAGGCTTGACAAAGTTGGGCTTGTGCGTGTGTGCGCCAGCCATAGCTAGCAGGCAGCCACTGTGGTTCCCTTCGCACTTCCCCTCGGGAGATTTCCCGAGAAGGCGGACGCTGGCTTCGGCCTGGGACAGACCTGCGGCGGCGGCGGGAACGGCCACGCACAGGTACAATTTAGCGCGTTTCTTTGCGCGCTCTGAGCCCCCGGGTCGGTCCATTGGAATGCAGACAGAGTGGGATCCACGGAGTCTGGGTCACTGACGCTCCCTGTCCTTCCAGGCTTGGGTGGGAACCAGAGCACAAAGAAGGGTCCTCAGGTTCCCAGCCCCAACAGCTTAGTTAGTCCACTCCACACCTCTGGCCGGTCTGCTCGACCTCTAAGTACCCAGGGTCAAATGGGAAGTGGCTGTGACAGGAGGAGCTGTCCCTCGAGTGGCCCACACAACTGAGCATGGACATGCATAATAATCAAAGCAGAAAGAAGAGGGAATAGTGGAGGGGGAGGGGGAGGGGGAGGAGGAGGAGGGGAGGAGGAGGAGGAGGAGGGAGGAGGAGGGAGGAGGGGGAGGAGGAGGAGGGGGGAAGGAGGAGGGGGAGGAGGGGAGGAGGAGGAGGAGGAGGAGGAGGAGGAGGAGGAGGAGGAGGAGGAGAGATTCAGACTGAGCCAAAGCCAGAGAGAGCCTGAGCCAGAGACAGAACCTTAGAGAGCTCAGCAGGGTGGGAAAGGCGACTGAAAGAGGCATTTTCCTAAAATTCCCGTCCTCCTAGACTCCCCAACACCCTCTACTTCTCAAACTGAACTTGAGAACTTGCGCATTGGAGATAAAAAGTCGTGGACCTTGAAATCCCTTTTCTCTCTTGCTCCTTTTCCTATGTCACATCTACGTTCCTTCAGCAATTCCTACAACTGCTGATCTGTCCACCTTGGGAACACACTTGTCCAGTTCATCCCGAGATTGCTTCCTAGGTCCTTCCACCTGTCTCTTGCTGATTTTCTTTCTGCTCATCCCCGCTTTTTGCCACTCAGTTCTCTTTCCCAAGGCTCCTCGGAACACCCAAGCCCCAAAGCTTCCAGCCTACATCCCCTTTCACTCTATATTGCCCTTCTTAGGAAGGATTTACGGAGCTGGCTAGAAATTCCCCTGCCACATTCTATTTGTGCCCTTCCCCCAGCATCTTAATTTCAGCTCCCTGAAATGCTGCTGCTCTGCAGCGCTTTGCTGATTCACGATGATCGCGGAGGGAAAAGCCTCATTGACTTGTGCCCCTGCAAGCGCTGAGGTAGCACAAGTTGCTGCAAGGGCATGGGTGTTGGGAAACCCCCCAACCCCCTCACACTGCTGAGGTGCTAAAAGGTCGGATGGCTGACTTGAGTAGCTCTTAGTCCTTCGAAAATGAGAGAAGGGTGCACTAGGTGGGGGTGGCAGCAGGAATATTAGGAACCCAGCTCATCTCCACTACGCTAATCCCAGTTGGTGGGTGGGCACCTGTCAAGAGACCTAACATCTGTTTCATATACCCTGCTGCCATACAGCACTGGGACAAAAGTAAGAGAACAGAAATCAACACACAGTTCTACTTGGGAACCTTTAACATTTGGGAGAAGCTCTTCTCCTTTGAAATCTTTTTTTCTTTCTAAATAGTTCCCTCACAACCTTGCTTAGCTCTCATGTCATTGGTCTTTGTTATTTTTTTTTAATGTCAGCCTTTATGCAGAGTAAAGAATGGATGCTCTCTTTCCGGTGCCTAGGCTGAATATTAGAGCAGGAGACACTACATTGCCCAGCTGTCCTGGGTGGGATAGATCAGTTTCTTTGAGACCAAAGCATCGCCTTCTCATTCTTCCAACTCTTATCCTTGTCTATCTCAAGGAGAATTTCTACCTTACCTGCTTTGATGCAGAGACAAAACCTTCTGATACTAAATCTTCAGCAATATTTTATTATATACAATACAGTCAGTATTGACTAAATCAAGCTAAAAGAGATGCATGAGGGAAAGAGGAAGGGAGAGAAGGAGAGGAGAAAAGTGTGCCTCTCCGTGTATGTGTGTGTGTGTGTCTGTGTGTGTGTGTGTGTGTGTGTGTGTGTCTGTGCGCGCGCGCGCATGCGCTCATGTGTTGCCCACTATTTATCTACATTTAGACTTCTAGGGAAGCATTGCCATTCTAACGATTTTGATTTGCATTTTGGACAGTAACACTGGGAACAGAGCTTCCATCAGTCTATTCATAGGTGATTTCTTTATCTGATTAAGTATTAATGCATATTAATGTTGTACAATTTAGAAAATAAGAAAAGAAGGAAGACACCTTTTTCCCCACTGCCTTTGAAATGTAACCTCTGTTAGAAATTACTTGCACACATAAACACAACAGTGAAGTATGTCTGTAGCATTTTTAGCTATGGAGCTGAACCCTGCTCCACTCCTTACTACTGACCATTTATTGTGTGACTAAACTAATCTTTTTATTTCAGTTCTCTTTTCTGGGAAATGGGAATAATAGAATATACTCCATGGAGTTGCTGCAATGATTTTACTAGTTTAGAAGGATAGAAAACATTTAAAATAGTACTTAAAATCTCACAAACACCCACAAAATGACAACAATTATAATTATTCTCTCTCTCTCTCTCTCTCTCTCTCTCTCTCTCTCTCTGTGTGTGTGTGTGTGTGTGTGTGTGTGTGTGTTTGCGTGCGCGTGCGCGTCTGGCTATGTGGCTATGCATGTACATATGTGCATGAAAAGAAAATCAGTCTCTGATTCCAAGAACTGTCCTAGTGCTGTGATCTGGCCTTGACATTGCTAGGAGATGGCCTGGCCTGGTACTATCATTTAAACTTTTGTGTTCTCTTTGTGAACATAAACCATTTCCCAAAACACTAATGTCAAATAAGAGCATTGTGTAACTGTAATAGAGTAAGACCAAATGAGGACAGCTCCATAATCATGTCTGAACACAGACAAAACACAAATCTTGTTCAGCCCACAATAAGTGACCAGAAAGGACATTATTCTAGCTAATCAAATGGACTATTGTGGTTTTTTAAAAACAAATCAGTTAAACTATTATCCTAAACCCCCTCCAAATAAAGGCTAATTAAAACACCCACTCAAAAAACTATTACTGTGTGCTGACTGACCCAAACTGTCAAACCATAGAATACACATTTATTTTCTATGCAAAAATTTCTTATTGAAATGTCCCCTTAGATCTCCATAATAAAATGCAGCTTGTTGTAGTGTAGTTTTGGTAGTGTTTGGCATTGAAATATATGCATATTGTTTATGTGTTCCTTTCAAAGATTGAGGCTAGCAAGTATGAGTCACTATTTTTTTTCACTAAAAGCATGAACATTTTCTCATGTCAATTAATATTGCTAAAGAAGATCTGAATAATGCTATAGAATTCCTTCATGTGACTAAACTTTATCAGATAAGTTTAAAACAATTCTATTATAAGTAACACTGAACTGAAGATCTGAAGATCATGCACATAATTTATAATCTATGACTGTTCCTTTATTTTTTCCAAGTCTTGATTTTTATTACTTAAATAAGCTGCATATTTATTTTGCTTTCTGACTCTGTGCTTGTGCCTTCAACACTTTCACAATGATTTGATTTTCTGCTCCTCAATAAGGAAAGCTCATTTGATCCTGTCAAGGACACACTTGGCACACATGGAGCCACCAAAGGCCCTGCTGGCCTGCTTCTTTGTCTTAGACAATCTCATAAGGACTTTGGGTTTCACAGCATGAACCCCTCACAGTCTGCCTGGGCACATGGCACATGCAGATTTAGGTGCTTTCCCAACCTTCTTGGTATAAAGGTAGACAATTCTTTTGTCAGGGGTTCGAGATAGCCTAGTTTTGTCAGAGGCTGTATTGTAGGAAAGCCTATGGTATGTTAAATGCTGGACCATCCTGAGAATCTCTGAGCACCATCCCAGGAAGAGCTTTTCTATTTATTTTTAAGATCAAATATCCACCACTACATTTTAAGTAGAATGTTTCTAAGAAATATCTGTCTTTCTGTTTGTCTGTCCTGTCCTGTCCTGTCCTGTCTGTCCTTTCCTTTCCTTTCCTTTCCTTTCCTTTCCTTTCCTTTCCTTTCCTTTCCTTTCCTTTCCTTTCCTTTCCTTTCCTTTCCTTTCCTTTCCTTTCCTTTCCTTTAATTTGGCTGGCTTACAGGTACAGAGGTTCAGTCCATTATCATCATGGCAGCATCCAGGCAGGCATGGTGCAGGCAAAGCTGAGAGTTCTACATCTTCATCTGAAGGCTGTTAGCAGAAGACTGGCTCCCAAGCAGCTAGGACAAGGGTATTAAAGCCCAAACCCACAAGCCCACACCTACTCCAACAAGGCCATACCTCCCAACAGTGCCACTCCCTGAGCCAAGCATATACGAAATATCAAAATCATCAAATGAAATTAGGGGGGCAACTCAACAGGTCAGAGACCTGGAGGCAGGGCCAGACATAGAAGCCATGGATGTGTGCTGCTTGTTGACTTACTCCTTATGGCTTATACAGCTTGCTTTTTATAGCACCCAGAACAATAAGCCCAAAGGTGGCACCACCCATAGTAAGCTAGGTCCTCCCACATTAGGCATCAGTCAAGAAAATGAACTGTAGACACATGCTTGCCAATAGTCCAATCTATTTGGGGGACGTTTTCTCAATTGATGTTCTTCTCTTTACACAAGTTTACAGAAAACTAAAGAGCATAACTTCTAAGGACAATTTAAACTTGTAAATGAAAGGAGAGCATGGAAACTCTGTCTATTTAAGATGAAAACACATATAATTTTTTAGCCATATTTATGTACATTTTATTATAGAATATTGTTCTTATTGTTTTAATTCATCATTCATTATTTTCACATTTTTTATTGATCCTAACTTGTAATTTAAACTCTACCATGGTTATCTATGCATAGGAAAAAGAAAGGTTTGGTAGTATCCATGATTCATATTTCCTTAGGGGATTCTTAGATCTCATCTTCCATTAGTGAGACAGAACTTCAGGACTTCCATTTTTGTTTTTACTGTTTATTAAATATATAATATATTAAATATATAACAAAATATATATTTTAGTTGGGAATAATTTTTCATGAATATCTTCTGATGATTTCCCTTCCCCCATCTTCTCCTAGATCTACTTCTATTCCCCACACCTGTCTTTCTCTTCCCTTCCCTCTCTCTTTGGAAAACAGAACAGGCAAACAGCAGCAAAAACAATGAAACAAAAACAAAGAAAAAGCACAAGAAACACACACAAAGATGCACACAAATGTAAAACCTATAAAAATCCAAAATGAGAGACCATAATACATAAGCAGAAGACAAATAAGAAAAAAATAATGACCAAAAGAATCAGTAAGAGACAAAGAATCTCCAAGAACATCATAGACTTCACTTGGTCTTGCTGGGCATGGGGTCTGCCCTTAAGTGTGGTTAATGAACCCAGCGAGACAACTTTGGAGAAAACATATTTCCTTTGCAAGAGGTTGTCAATTTGAGTTAACTACTTATTTAGGAAAGGTAGCTTATGCCTACTTCCATCTCAGTGTTGGGTCTTTGTTGGGCTTGAACCTATACAGGTCATGTACATGCTGCAGCAATTTCTGTGAATTGATATCACATGAGGCCTGTTGTGTCTGGAAGATACTGTTTCCTTGACATCACCTCTGTTTCTTATAATCTTACTGCCTCCCATTTCACATACATCTCTGACCCCTCAGAGAAGGAATTTGATGGAGACATCCTATTTAGGGCTGAGAACTTCAAAATCTCTCGCTTTGCCCACTGTCCAGTTATGGGTGTACTGTAAAAGGAAGTTTTTTAATGATGGCTGAGTGGAGCATTGATGTAAGGGTATAGCAGAAGTGACACATTCTTATATGTATATGATCTTTGTGCAAATGTTTGCTGATTAAACATCTAGGTTTTTAAAGATGTTCTGACTGCTTAGCAGGATCTCAGTGTCATCATGAGTCCTTTAGAGTGATCCATTATGACATAAGAAAAAAATTTATACAATATAATTTTCCTTGATAAACACAGGACTCTGAGTTAAGAGGGAGCTCCTTCCAGTATCAGTTTATTGATAAGAATATTTTGATGCACATCATTTGTGTATCTGTGCTTAAAATGTGATTAGTGGTTTCAGATGACTAGGCTAAAACCTTTTAGCTTTTATCTCCTAATAGAATGCGTAGCTTTACATGATCCCCACATTTCAAACTCCTTTATTTCTTCAAGGTTCTCCTAATATCAAGGCTCATATCTCTAATAAGCCTTCTCAGAGCACCACACCAAGATCAAATAGTTTAACTCTTGAATAATTTTATGTAAATTATGTCTGTAAGAAAGGCAGTGCTATGGTTGGCAATTAGAAGAACAGACAGAACTTTTCTCTTGGCAAATTTGTAGTCTAATTAGGTTAAATGAATATAAATAATTAAAATATAAATTAATATAAAATAATGACAGAGAATAAGTTCCATGCCACTAGTGTGCATGGACTCAAAACAGGCATAGATGGGACTGAAGATATAGCCCAGAACAATTGCACACACAGAGGCATATATAATATTTGGGTTGTTTCTGGCATTAGAGTACCCTTAACACAGAGTTAGCATCTTCTTCATTATTTTGTGCTTCTTGCATACCTAATGTGACATAATATTTTAACATAATATTTCTATTCTCTTAACATAGTTTTAATTTCCTTATAGCCTAGGACCTTGCCTTGAAATTTAAAATTCTACATTCATATCCTCAGTGGCAGGACTTGTAACAGAGAAGTCTTAAGTAAATACATGTTGATGGTATATTAAAGTAAACTATATGAATTGGCCATGTTATTTGTGCATATTGATACATTTAGACAAAAGATCTCTGAAGTTTCTTCACTTGATTCAGTAATAGATGAGTTTTAAAAGGGAGAATTTAACAATTCTAACTTTACATGTTTAAAACATGTGTTAATCTGCATGAGAAGCTTGGGCTACAACATGAATAGGGTGCTCATTCTAACAAACCCCCTTAAATCGGGTGAGCATACTTTAATATGCAAATAAATGGGGTAAGTAATCATTGAGCATCTTTCCATTAAACTAGGGGTGAGTGAGACAATGATGTAGACATATTTTACAAAGAAAAGTTTGAAGCAATGAGTATATTGAAAGCAGAAAAGTGTACATGCATTTCAAAACTCTTCTTGAAGTCATGTGAGTGGGCAGAAAATTGAATTTTAGTGCACATCTGCTTTTGATAGCCTTTTGGTCATAAGATTGAGCTATTTGAGGTCTACTCTGTTCTCATTTTTACAATAATTCTAGAATTTTGAGCCTGGTCAAAGGAAGACCATTTCTTATTTTGGGGGTACCTGAATAACATCGATTTTTAAATTAAATTTATTTATTTATTCCCTTTACAACCTAATATCTGCCCTTTCTCTCTTCTCAGTACCACCTCATATAAGTTCTCCCTGATTCCACCTTCCCTTTTGAGGAGGTGAAGCCTTCCCTCTGGGTATATTTCACCCCACATTGCATCTCATTCCCCACCCACATCACTTTCTTAGTAGCAGACAAAATTGAATTCAGGCTTTTTATTAAGTCAACCTTGTTTCCTTTCATTAAACCTAAGTGAGGAACATCTCACTTTCAGAAACAGGGACTGATCTGACTACCCTCTACCTCTGTCAGCTTTCATCATTTCCAGGTTTTAGCTTTGAAGGTATCTTGTAAACTACTGGAATTCAGGAGTTGGTAATCTTTTGTAAGCTAGGTCAATTAAATTGAAAATGAATTTAAATTAATACACCACAAATCTTATACCTGATTTCAAATTATGCCTTATACTTTATGCTTTGGGGATGCATTTGGCTTAGAAAGAAAATATTTAAAGAGGAACTTTTGAACCAACTAATCTCCTTTTGTGTTTTGTGAATAATTGTGCTGAAAATTTATGAGAGCAATAGAAATGGGCCAAAGGGATATTTTATGAACTAAGTTTAGCCTACATGCTTTCAAGCATCTTCTTAGCCCATATAATTTTCAAAAACATTCTATGGATTATTAATAATTTTAAAATGCATTTTAAGGAGGAAATTGGGGGTTAAAAAGATTAACTATTTTGTCCAGGGTTATGCAATAATTTAACAGAACCGAGGACTATATAGATATTAAAGTTCATATATCTTTCTCTGTTCAGTAGTTTTGTGTTTAAAAGGGTAATTTTTGACTTCTTTTCTAAAATGCTTTAATTGGCTATCATAATGTGTCAAAAATATCTTAGTTAGATAACATAATGTGCTATAAATATCATAAAGAATTTAATGTTATTTCTGTATTTAGTAATCAGTTTAGCCATTGTAAAGTGGCCGTATTGTGACCTTTCCATTAATTTTTCAGTATTTGGATTCATTTATGATGTTGCTATTTCATAGAGGAGATTTGTGGGCCAACAAAAATATTGTTGTGGATCTTAAACTGTTGCAGATGGCCAAACTTCTGTAGTTCTTGTCTGTCTTTTACCAAGAAAAATCCAGTAAAATGGCAAAATGGAAAACTGTTAAGTAGTTCTAAAATGCATAACAGAAAAGCAACCAAATCGACTTTGACCTTATGCATATCGAAGTGCTTCCTTTTTCTTGCAGATTCACTATATTGTTTCTTTAATTCTTTTCCTTTGCTTTATTGCACAAAGTAAACAGAGATCATTCCAATCACCAAATCCATTTTTTTTAGGTTTCAACATAAGGGGCATAAAAGAGCATGGGGTTTTCTAATACAACTCTTAGCTTCAGGGCAGTCTTTCTTTGATGTTTATATATTTAATCCTTTCAAAAATTGTACTCTAGAGCATAACCTAAGAACAAAGCACTTCATCCCTTCTGTTACAGAATTGTGTTATGTTATTTCTTGCTTTAACTTAAAAAAATGAAAAAGTTACCATGCATCCTGTTACCAGTGGCTGTTCACGTCCTTATAGTGAGTAGCCTTGTAGCAGTGAATTAATTAATGGTAAATTCTTATTTGCATATTACAAATATAATTGTAGAAAAGTTAAATCAGGAAGCAGCCACAAGGAGTGGTGAAGTTAGGGAAGAAAAAAAATAGATGAAAAGTTCCTATTTCTGACAAAGAACAAGACTCTCGGCACTCTGATTCTACTTTGCTTCTATCTTCAGGCATCCTCTGAACATTGTGAAGGGGATTATTCTAGATGTGGAAAATTTTGACCTTCTATAAATTGAAAGGTTTATCCTCAGGTGAATGCCATTATATTCACACCCTATAGTGTACCAATCTGCAGTAAATATATTAGACTGAGTACTGGCCTACCCTTATATTTGGTTCTTCTAGTAGTCTCATGACAATATTTTAGACTTGTGATATTAAATTGATAATTGTATTTGTAGGTCTTATACGTACAAGTTAGTATGTTACATATGAAAAATGAAAGAGATGCAAGGACTTTGCCCTTCAGTTGTCCATTCACTACTGAAGTGAAGCCAAGTGAAACAAGAAAAATTTTGGGCATAGAAAGCTTTGACTTCGGTGTGCTTTGGTGCTCATGAGAGCATTCTTTTAATCCTACCTGGAAAACAAGAAATGGGCCTTGAGAAAACTTTAAAGAGGGTGTACACAGATGCTTTCTAGTTTCCTATATTATTTTCTTTGACTACCATTGGAAGTTCACTTAAGGTAACCCATATACGTTAATGGATTCCTGCCTCTCTCACAGGCAGAAAATGCCAGACACCTATCATCCCTAGGGCTAATTCTCAATGAAAGATGGGAAAAGTCAGATAAACATTCAGGATTCATCGCCTCTCTGTGCAACAACCTAAAGGTGCATTTCATGTATGTCTTCAAAGAATTCTCAGTTGCGTGAATCTCTCTCTAGTTTCCCACATCATTCAGACACTAATGTTTATCACACCATCCCTTTATTGACTTTTCTGTTTTCTTTATCATTCTTTTTTCTGGGAACTACACTATATCTCAAAGAAAAAAAGAAAAAAAAGGAGAAAAACACACCTGCATCCTCATCTCTGTTCTGTGACCTGTTTTGGGGATACACAGCTAAAAATAGGAGATGACATCAAAATAGAATTTCAAATGTTAGTGGTTAGTCAACACTAGTGAAGTTAATAAAATGTAAGTTATACCTAAGTAAACTAGTTTATAAAACAAATTAATTCCAGGGACTAAGCCACTACCCAAAGACTATACATGGACTGACCCTGGGCTCCAACCTCATAGGTAGCAATGAATATCCTAGTAAGGGCACCAGTGGAAGGGAAAGCCCTTGGTCCTGCCAAGACTGAACCCCCAGTGAACGTGATTGTTGGGAGGAGGGGTCATGGGGGAGGATGGGAGGAAACATATATAGAAGGGAGGGGAAGGTGTAGGGGGATGTTGGCCGGAAACCAGGAAGGGGAAAAACAATCAAAATGTAAATGAGAAATACTCAAGTTAATAAAGATAAAAAAATGGTGTACATAGTTAAACAGTGTTTTTCAAACGAAGAAATAAAAATGTCTGAAAAACACTAAAAAATGTTCAATATATGTAGCCATCATGTAAATGCAAATTAAAAAAAAACCTTGAGATTCCATTGTATACTTATGAGAATAATTATGATAAAAAATAAACCAAATTAATTATGACAGGAAGAGATCTTAATTATATCAAGGTAGTAGGATGGGGAGAAAGGTTAAATACATATGTTTTTTAGGAACATGGACTTAGATGGTAGGACTTCGATGATTGCAAAATGAAAGCAAAGAAATACATTGCACTTTTCGAAGACACATTACTATTTCAGACATGTATGTCACACGATACCCAACCTCAGAGGTAATAGTTTATTCTTACAATGTTTCTCTAGAGTTTCTTGTCAAGATGAGGATGCAAGACTTCTGTCAACCTATATGACACATGGGATTTCAATGAAATGATATGGGCATGAGAACTAGTCATAAGGGCTAGTGGCTTGATGGATCACACACAGAGGTGCTGCTACCATTCATCAGGTCAAATCAATAATGTGGAGATTTGTATGGATTAATACATGTCTTTTCTCTGAAAAGAATTTCATTAGATTTTATGTCTAGTTGCCTGGGTGAGTCAACTTCATTTAAATACATAATGTAAACAGATGAAGAAGACAAAGCAAAAAAAGTGGGAGAATGGGGATTTGCGTATGATTTTAGTGGGCAAGATTTTCTGGAAAACATCTTTTTGATTAATTTCATCTTCCTTTGTATCTGGTAATATTCATTCGTTGACTTAAAAGGATCTAGTCCTAAAATGAATAAAGACTGTATACTCTATTCAAAACCCACAAAACTACATACCTCAGTGGAAGCTCTTATTTCTGTTGGGACACACACACACACACACACACACACACACACACACACACACTCTTCAATTTACCCATCAATGAAATTGATGAAAATAAAAGCAACAATTTACAGTGTGAGCAGTTTCATTGACACCTGTATGAGGACTTGTAAAATTAAGGCATATTAATGAAGTACTTTTATTCCTGTTAGAAAGTCCCACTGTTACTCTTTTCATACTGGTTTTGTAGCCTAGGACATCCTGTAACTAATGATACAATCTAGGATGTCACAGAATGTATGATCATCTCCCCTTAACTTCCTAAGTACTGGGATTACAGGAACATGGTACCAGGCCTGGCTGTTGTTTGATCCTTTAGTTTTTCCCCAAGATGAAGTATTTCTATGTAGTTCAGGCTGAGCCGGAAATCATAAGAGAAATCTGCATCTCTCAGCCTTCCAAGTACTGAGATTTTGGGCATGAGCACCATGCCTAGCTAACAGTCTGATTCTTGATTTGTCCTTTTTTTAAAAAAAATTCTCTTTAGTGATGAAAAGGTGTTTTTTAGTATCTTAAAATATTACCTGAAAATCTCACAATATAAATGAGATGATGGCATTAATTTTTTTTTACCAATCTATTACCTATATAGATATATGAAGACCATTGTCTAGGAATCCTGAATTTCAATTGCTGTGTCCATATCAGACTGTGGCAGCACAAACCTTCTACAAAACCTCCAATTTGGAAAGATTCTTTTAGGCCACAGGGCATCAATGATGGAATGTAGAGACCGTGATGATAATCTCTCATTTTACACCAAAAAGGGAAAAATGGCCAGAAGAAAATGAAAGAATCAGAGAAATCTGTGAGAAGGCTGAAACCATTACTTACAAAGTTTGATGGAATCCCCAAATCCTGTGCTTTAGTAACAGCAGTAAGTTTTATTTGTACTCAGTTTGAAGCCTGCCCAATGCTGTATTTTGGATGATGATTGCCCTTAAAAATCTATGCATTAAAGATTTGGTCCTGGGACTGGAGAGATGGCTTAGCAGTTAGGAGCACTGGCTGGTTTTCCATAGGACCTGAGTTTGATCCCCAGCACTTACACCCTGACTCACAACCATCTCTAACTTTAGTTCCAGAAGGATCAGATACTCTTTGTTAGTCACTGGTCTATTGCTATGAAGAGGCACCATGACTAAGGCAACTCTCATGAAAGAAAACATTTAATTGGGAGTTGGCTTACAGTTTTAGAGGCTTAGTCCATTATCAACATGGCAGAGATGCTGGTGCTGGAGC
This sequence comes from Rattus rattus, assembly GCF_011064425.1. NCBI lineage: Eukaryota > Metazoa > Chordata > Mammalia > Rodentia > Muridae > Rattus > Rattus rattus. The sequence continues at coordinate 34,612,661 of NC_046172.1, forward strand.
AGGAGCTGAGAGCTACATCCTAATTGGCTGGTGGCAGGAAAAGAGAAAACTGAGCCTAGTATGAGTTTTGGAAAGCTCAAAGCCCACTGCTGGTAACACAGTTCCTCAAACAAGGCCATATCACCTAATACTTCTGAAAGAGTGCAATTTCTTGATGACTAAAATGTTTAAATATGTGAACCTATGGGGGACATTCTTATTCAAATCACCACAGCCTTTTCTGGCTTCCTTGGGAAGCCAGGCACAAAAGCAGTCAAAACACCCATGAACACAAAATAAAATTAAAATTACAAAGAAAAATATTTGGTCTTCAACATGGATCTCTAGAAGATGGTGTACCTGTAAGAGGTCTGACCTAAGGCACCCTATCCTCTTTATTACTATCTTTTGCTATCTTTTCATGAGGTGGGCAGGATGGTCTTCTCTAAATTCCATGTTGTTACTATCTAGCACACATACTAGAGGCTCCAAAGCAGTAGATTTAAGAAAAGTTGTAATGCAACCTCCTAAGTGGTGAGCCCAGATAAGCTTTTTCTCTTGTAACTTAATCACTTCACATATTTCATTATAAAGACAGCTAATAAACAGACCAAATTCACATCCTCCTTTTTCTCCAGTTCAAACTATCCTCTTCATTTTCTTTCATCTATTTCTACCCTAAGTCTCTACATTTAGTCACCACCATTATTGAGCGGTATCTGTAAACAAAATTAGGAAATGGGAAAAAGTGGAAAGTAAGATTATACACATATGTTCATTCCCCTTCCCCTATTTTTTGCTTGTTCCCCCCTACTTCTTTTCAGTCCCATAGGCTTATTTTTAGTGTGATTCACCTAAAATAGTAACACTTTGATCTCTTTAAAACAGCATCACCTAAGCCACAGTAATGACCTTCCCAATAGAACAATAAAGATAAAATAAGGTGGTGCCAAAATCCCACAGGAAGGACTATTAACTAATATTATTAAGTGATACTTCCTAAATGGAACATTTCCGGCACTATAATATTTTATTATTAATAAGCCATGAGAGCTTAAAGAAAAGAAATACCTTTTTATTTCTCTGGCTTGCTCTCCTGATAATCGTAAAGGAATCTAAGCTATGCTTTATGACACCAAAATTCAGTGGTCAATCTAGTCAGTCAGCAAATAGAACAATAATAAACCACACTAATTATTATCACATCAACAAAACAGAGAGTTGTTAGAAACATTCACATCCAAATCAGTTATTTTGACATTATATGGTCATCATCCAAGTCAACATGTAAACAGTAATTTAAGAAGTCATTAATTGGAACCATGTTTGCTGATTATCTCATATATGCGGGAATATTTTTCATTGAACAGATGGCTTTACATCAATACCATCTTAGAAATTAGTAAACACAGATTTTTCTAACTGTGGGAAGGAAGTAAATACATAAGAAGTAACCAATGGCAAAAGGCAACCTATATAAGAAACGCTGAAAACTGAGACAGTGGTAATTCATTTGTGGTGTTAAAACTATCCAGGGAAGAGAATGCACTTGAAAATATATGGATCAGAGGTTTTGCTTATTCATCTAGTGTGCTAAAAATCTAGGGCTTATATAACAAAGCTCAAAACCAGGCAGCTTAAAAATCCCCAGCTTGACAGGTCTGAAATGTGAGGGGGACCATGGGAAGGGTCAGTAGCTTCTTGTACAGGCTCTCAAAGGGTATCTCTTTCTGGGCTTTGAACTACAATCTTTGACTTTCTTTGACTTATAGGTATGTCATGCTGAACTCAGCTTTGATGTTTACATTATGTTTTGTTTCCAAATGTGCACATATGTGTGTATATCAATGTTCAAATTTTCCCTTTAAAGACAACAGTCATACTGTTTTAGGGCCTGCAGAACAACTCTATGACCTTAGCTAGTTGTTTCAAAGATGAGCCTATTTCCAAATTCTGAAATATAGATTAAGTCTTTAACATACGAATGTTATGGGGATACAATTCAACCTATGAAATCTATTAAGAGACCTCTATGACCTAGATAGAAGCCAAACAGTCTGGAAGCTGTGACAAAAAGCATTTTAGACTGGGTGTTTGTGGGTGGAGGTACATCAAAGGGAAAGAGTAATCCAGTTTTCATAAATTTGCTGCCAACTGGATGCTCGGAACATATAATCCTATTTTTTTAAAGTTAATACTTTTTGATTCATGCTTCTTTTGCATTAACATTTTGGAGGACAGATGTTAAAAATTGCTTTACAATTAGGAACTTGAAGAGTCAAAGAGGAACTCGAGTTGTTGCAAAATCTCTCTCAGGTATGGGGTCTTAATATGAAGCCCAAGTAGGCATCTTTCAGTCACTGTTGTCATATTTGCAGCCTCCAGAGTGCTTGAGTTACAAGTGTGCACCTGCATCCCCATTCCTGGATGAACACACACACACACACACACACACACACACACACACACACACACACACACACGATGCTTGGGTCTGTTCTAGGCTTAAAAGATTGTAATGTCCTTCTTTAGATGTTTCATATGATTCCTAGTCCAACTTGGTCTTTTTGGTAGAATATCCACTTGTTTGTTCTCTCTCTCTTCTTTTTTCTTGTCCTCCTCCTCTACCTCCTGTCCTCTTCCTCTTCCCTCTCCTCCTTGGCCCCCTCTCCTTCTACTACTACCATCACTTCTGCTGCCGCTGCCACCACCTCCACCACCATCACCACCACCAACACCACAATGCTTTTCTACATGCAGTATGCCAATCATTTCTAGAACTTTACAGAAGCCCTTTCAGGATCATTGTAGATGATATGTCATATCTAGTTCCTCCTCCCAACCCTGTGCGTCCAGAAATAAGATACAGATTAAAATTTATTTACAAATATGTTGGCCATATAGCTAGGCTCTTCTTTGACTGGGAATCATAACTTAAGATAACACATCTATTTCAATCTACATTTTGCCACATGGCTGTCTACCTCTACTCAGGTACTGTACATGTACTGTCTCCTTACAGCTTCCCAGGCAGAACTTCCTGAGCCTGGCTCCATCCCAGAAATCTCTTTTCCTCCAGAATTCCAACCTCCTATTTTCTGCTTAACCATAGGCCATAATTTTTTTTAATTGACAGGTGATGCATCCATATAATACACAAAGCTATTCTCTACGGATCATCCTTTCTGATTTGCTTGAAGTACATGCTTTAGTTGTCTGGCTTATTTTCTGTATAGCTACAGTCATCTGGGCGCCACAGCTTTAACAGTACATGACTTCCTGCTTGGAATTTACAGTTTTATGTGGCTACCATATTTTACCTGAATGAAAGAAAACTGATGTCCTCATTTTAATGATATTTTCAATACTTGGATTAAAACCATCCTCTTGTTGTAAATAATGAACTGTTCTTTAGAAACTTATTCCGTCTCTTTTAAAAATATTTTTACTTGATGTATATGGATATTTTGACTGCATGTATGTATGTATGTATGTATGTATGTATGTATGTATGTATGTATATTCATTCATGCAGTACCCATAAGGGCCAGAAGAGGGAAACAGATTTTCCACACATGGAGATACAAATAGTTGTGAGCTACCTTATGGATGCCGAGAACTGGAGTTAAGTCCTCTGCAGGAGTAGCCAGTGCTCCTAATCACTGAGCGATCTCTTTAGTCCCCTTACACCTGTCTTGAGCATCAGTGCTAGCAATGTCTTGCTGGCCATAAGCTTTTTGTGCACAATGCTGTAAGATCTGTTTGTCTGAATGTACCCGGCCTAAGAGGTCTTGCCATTTTTTCTGTGATTTAACTGATAGTTTCTTTAGAAGTGGCTTCTTTCAAAAATATTCCCCCACCACGCACGCGCGCGCGCGTGCGTGCGTGTGTGTGTGTGTGTGTGTGTGTGTGTGTGTGTGTGCATGTGCGCTCACATGTGCATGCACATGCACTAACCTTGGCAAATGAATGGAAGTCACAGGACAACTTTACGAAGTTGGTTATCTCTTTTTGCTTTTATTAGGGTTCGGGAAGTAAACTCAGGTCACCTATCTTGCAGGGAAAATGACCTTACATGCTGAGCCATCTTGCCAGCCTGACTTCTTTTCTTAGTTTATTTCTTAAGTTGATTAATTTTAATTCTGTGTGTATGGGTATTTTATCTGTATGTACGTCTGTGCACCATGTCTATGCAGTATCTGTGGAAGCTAGAAGAGGGAATTAGATACTCTGGTACTGAAGATAAGGATCATTGTGAACTGCCATGTGGATGCTGGAAAAGAACCCAGGTCCTCTATTAGAGCAGACAGTTTTTTAACTGCTGAGTCATCTCTTCTGACCCACTTTTAATTGCCAATAATCTCTTTCTAGAGAATGCTAGTTGAAAAATAATTAAAAGTATATCTGCATGATTCAGGAACAATCAGAGGTCTGAATTTCTACCTGGCAGTTTGATGAGAAAATTTTGTCAGGGTAAGCTGTTATTTAACGTCACTTGGTTTAATATTGTATGTATTTATACATGGGTATTCCATCTTATGATTTGGTATATATATATATATATATATATATATGAAAATCATTTTCTTGAACTTGAGAGAGAGAGAGAGAGAGAGAGAGAGACAGAGACAGAGACAGAGACAGAGACAGAGACAGAGAGAGAGTTAGTTTGGAGTTTGTTCAATCAACAGATATTCAAGCAACTAATATGTATTTGACCCAGTTTGATACCTGAATAAGTGACACATAAGCCATCTTTGCTATCCCAAGAAGGTTCATCAAAAAGAACAGCAATTGCCAGCACATGATTAAAATATGATGAAGTCTTCACTGGCATTTTAACAACTGATATTAAATGTATCAAGCCAAGACTGAGAGTCAGAGAGTCATCCTGGTGATAGAAGACTACTAATGGCAATGAATGTCAATGCCATAAGTGTTCAACACTAACACAGAAGTACAGCAGAAGTGAAATTCATGGATGGAGGGAAGAGCCACTTAGTGTTGGTTAAAAGAAGGAGATTGTAATTTGGAAAGTTTATGTTCAAAGCTGTGCAGATCAGATGATTTGCATCATGCAAGCTTTTTGTAATGAGTAAGAGTGAGGAAACAAACCTATGATCCAGTATTAGCAGAACTAGATACTGTTAATCAGAAGAGAATGAAGGCCAGAGGTTGATATCAAGTGTCTTCAACTCTGTGCTCTAACTTGCTTTTTGATACAGGGTCTCTTATTGACCTAATAGCTTATCAATTCAGCTAGAGAGGCTGGCCATGGAGCTCCAGACATCTGTTCTTGCAAGGATTACTAGAACACATTACCACATATTACTTTTTTATGTTGGTACTGGGGATCAGAATTCACATCCTGGTACTTGCACTGCTAGCATTTTACTGACATAGCCATCTCCCCAGCTCTCCTTTCATTATTTTTTTGAGGGGTGAATGCAAGAAGAGCTCGGAGGAGGGTAGAAGTAAGAGTAGGGAGGGCCAGGAAGGAGCTAGGTTGTCTATCTGTTGGAAATGTTGGGATTAGTTGTGGTCAAGTTTTAGGGATAGATGCAGTACCAAATATAGCCTCAAGGGGGAAGCAAAGAGAAGGCCACTCAGCTGGGAGATACACAAATACTCATTTTCTGACTGTTGGAACAATTCCTTTCCACCATTTCTTTTCTGTCCACTACTGCCCACTCTATATTCTTTTCCTGCATCTCGAAATCAATGCCTTCTCTGGGATTCTGCCATCGGCCTCTCCTCATTTTGCTCACACCTGGAAGAAACTCAGCAAGCTGACATTGATAGAACCTTAAACGCCTACCAGATCCCACCTCTGCGGTAACCATTAGCTTTTTTCTGGGTAGGGTTAAGAGTTACCAGTCTCATGCCCTTGCCAGACAAAGAGGAGAAATGCAACAATAGTATCAGGTGATCAGTCCCAGACCAGCCAGTGCAAAACCAGACAGGAGTAGTTCTAGGATAAAAACTGTATTTTTTGGCAAAGAGCTTGAGGAGGGAGCAACAGGAGGAGCCATGGGAGGAATTGAAAGGAGGACAGGGAAGGGGAGGACGATGTAATTACATTTTAATTAAAAATATTAAAAATATATCTTTGAAGGCAAATAATGCTGGACTTCTGCATTTCTACATATTTTCTGCCTTTCCCTTTAGTGCCCTGGTGAAACTTGTTTTCCAGAAACCTCAGAGCTAAAGTAGAAAAAAAGATCTTGTCTATACCATATCAATGAGACCTTCTTCCTTACCTCTAACACAAGGAGAAGCCAATATGACTAAGTTTGAGATTCTCCTAGGAACAGGAGATTAGTAAGTGAAATGGTGAAATATATGGTGAGGATGTGGAGTGGAAGAAGAGCCAAGATCAAGGGCAATTTCTAGTTTCTTCTGCTAGGGCATGTATTCTTTGCCTCAGCTGCTGGTGAAACTGAAGAGAGGGGCACAAAAAGCTGACAAGTGGATACTATAACTTAAAGAATTATTTTGTCCCAAGGAGCAGTTTTATACCAGTATTTATTTTGCATATGAGAAAGTATTAAAGGTGTGTATGAGTGCTTATTAGAGAGATGGTAGCGTTGACTCCTAAAAGATGACAAACACTGGTAGCTATGATAACAAAGGTCAGATGGGCTATTTTGGGAAGATGGTCAAGTATCATCTGTTTGTAAAGTTACGTAGGCTAGAAACTTCTCTGATTTTCCAGTAAGTTTTTCTATTTTAATGTATGATCTCCTGCCATGGACAGTTTTGCCAGGCCATTAAAGTCTGTAAATTCTTTCCCAGAAATGTTTTAAATATACAAAATAAAATACATAGGAGAACATATGAAATACATTACACTGAAATACAACTATCAACATATATTTGTAAAAGCTATGCTTGGGGTAGAGTAATATGAATACTTCTTTATTAATGTACTATGGAACAAGATCTAGCGATGAGTCTAATAAATGTTATAACTTGGAAGGAGTGATGACTTTTAACAGGATTTCATTTTGTGATCTCTAATAGCTGAAGTGTGATAGGGAAATAACGGGATTTTGTTGGTTACAAAGTCACAGACATTGCTGTATAGCCTGACACCCATGCTGAATCAAAGCAAACACCAAATTGTTGGTAGAGACTGAACAAATAGAAACCTAAAAATTTCCCATTCAAGTTATACAGTCCTTGAATTCTACCCATAAATCTTTTTGATAGAGGGTTAAATAGAGCCATACTATGGTGCAATCAAGGAAGATGAGCAAAACACTAAACATCAAACATGGGGTCAGCTCTGTCCTTGGTCCCAGGAAATATCTGCCATTTCATAGAGAATATGACATAAGCAGCTAGACTTACATCACATTTTCTAGGTCTAAGTTTCATTGCTTGGATAATGGCAATTTCAGAATGATGTTGACATCTCTTTGCATATTCATGGTATTGCATTGTGTATGTGTAGGATCTGAGATTGACATAGGTTTTCTTTCCTTCTAACTGAAGTTCATTGATATATGTTGGCTAGCTGTCCAATGAATTCCAGGGACCTGCTTGTCTCTATTTCCTCCCTCTACACTCCCAATGCTGGGGCTACAGGTAAATGTCAGCACATCAAGATTTTTGCATGTGTTTTTGATCCTATTCTTAGCTCCTTATGCTTGCAAAGCAGACAATTTACTGACTGAGGCATCTCCCAAAGCCCCCAGTGTTAGCAACTTTTTATTGCAATAGACGTTACTATCTTGCAGGAGATGACATGACTTATAGTCTAGTCTGAACCTGTGACACTTAATCATGCTAATTTGCTTCAACAATTCTTGACTTGATCAACATCTAGTGACTATTTACAGAATGTCAGGAAGTGTAATATGTATTTGTTTCTTACCTCAATGTGCTAAATGCAAATGAAAAGCCAGCATCAAATATAAAGGAAAAGGTACAAGGGAAGATCTTGGCTCTGAGTCCTCTGTCTTTCTGAAAATGGCACCTGGTATCCAATTACTGGTCTATTTTGAATCATTATTCTTGTTTTGAGAACCAAGGAATGAGAACTGGTGGAGAGTTTATGGCTGAAGAGCATGTCAAGCAATATGGTGAATAAAATTTCCAATTGAAGAATCACAATCTTTCTGGCTTTAGGCTTAGTTTGACTTCCTGAAAGCATATCTACTTGTCACCAAATAATTACTGAATGTGTAGCCAATGATCAGCAAGGTGGGGACAAGGGCATTCCTTAGTTGTGACAGTTAGGTAAAGTCTTTCTGTGGAAGGGAAGTTAGACTTGAGAGCTAAATAAGAAACAGGTTGCTGGGCAAAGATCTGGGTAAATGCACTCCAGAAAGAAGGACTGAAAAATAAAGATGCCCGGAACTGGCAGCGAATAATGAGGAAGAAGGCAAGATCAGCATGGAACAGAGCAGGAAATAGGACTGGAAGAATAGGTGGATTCAAATCTCAGGAGTTTGGGAGCTGTAGTAAGGAGTGAAATATTTAGTCTGGATGAAGTTGAAAGTTACTTCAGAGTTTAATAAAGGGGCAAGCTACCTCATCAACAGTGACTGCCCTCCCGACCTACTGTTCCCTCTGGATGCTGTGTGAAGAAAGTCTGTAGAGTATGAAAAGCTTGAAGTAGGTTGCTTTGGGTGGGCTGTGGAGACTTGGACTACTGTAGTCTTGATTTCCATAATGGAATACCAAAACATGGATGGGTTAAAGAACACACACTTTGCATAGGTCTAAAGACCATAAATCCAAGAGCAAGGTAATGGCAAGTTCAGTTCAAGGTGTCCTTGCTGTGCCCTCACCTGGAAGAAAGAAGATGAACTTCTGGAGCCTCTTTACTTTTTATAAGGACACTATTCTAACACTGTGATTTCTACTTTCATGAGCTCATAAAAACCTAATCAATTCCAAAAGGTCCTGTCTCCAAATACTATCACATGGGAAGTCAGAGCTTCCACATAGGAATTTTTGAGGGAAGCATGAATAAGCTTTAATCCATGAGACGGGATATAATTTTTCAGGTACATGTTGTGGATAGAGCCTAGAGATAATTTGCATGCACATCCAATAATATGTTTAAATGAATTAGATGTGGGATATGAGAAGGAAAAAAACATAAACATTTCTTTACAAAATGGGCAGGCAGAAGGTTTTAAGTGAAGGATGGCTACTGGAGTCTGCTGTGTTTGGTAGCACTGATCTTGGAAAGATGGTGAGTTATGTGGACCTGTCTATGAACTCTAATACTTTCTCTGTATGACATTTCTCTATTCCATTGTCTAAGAACTAAATCTCTTCCTTAGAAAGCAGTCCGAGAGTATGATGAAGGTAGACTTTGGCACACACAGAACTGGTGCTTGAGTCCTGATTCTATTTGTATGATTTGTGAAACGCGCTACTCTACATAGGGATTGCTTTTTAACTTTGAGATGAGATGGGAGGATTTATCTCGAGATATTACAGATCAAAGAACAAAATGAAGTAGAAATGACTACACAGAGCTCTTGCTGAACCCACCCTCATGTCAGGTTCACTTCACCTCTTATAGTTCATGTTACAGCCTGGCTTGGTGACAGACTGACCTGTTGTTTAGTAATGAACTAAATCATGTGAGTTGAGTGCCAACAACTATTTTACCAAAGGTCTCTCTCCCTGCTACCTCTTTCCCTCTCTCCCTCCTTCCTTCCCCCCCTTCGTCCCTCTCTCTGTCTCTGTTTCTCTATAACTGTTTCTCTCTGTGGTTGTGTACACGTGCACGTGTGTGTCTGTGGTCTCTGTCTCTGTCTTTGTAGGTGTGTACATGTTTGTGTGTGTGTGTGTGTGTGTGTGTTTGTGTGTGTGAGGTGTGTTTGTGTGTGTGTGAAAAGAGAGAGAGAGAGAAAGAGAGAGAGAGAGAGAGAGAGAGAGAGAGAGAGAGAGAGAACTTTGTGAACAACCTCTAATGGTTGAAGATTATAATTTTAGGATAATTAAGACAGATCTACCAGAACTTATATAATAAACTTCCAGGATATGCCTATATTCAAGTACAAACAAGTAGATAAAGGAATTCACTCTCTATGCAAATTGTTAGGTTATATAGATCAACACTAGTCCCTTTTCTAGTCTACTTTAAAACCTTCAGTATGTATGGGGCAGGTATAACACATGTTAAAGATGTCACCACACAACCATTGACAACACAAATATGAAAATATTTAAATTAAAAGTTTTGACTGGCTTCCCGGTTGCTGCCACCGCAGAGAGCCCGTGGGCAGCACCCCGCGAGCGAACTTGAGCCTCGGGACCACTGGTAAGACCAACTTTCCTGCTGCAAGAAAGCGGCCTGGTGATCTCAGGACACATGGAGGCAGAATTCCTCTAGGACCGGGCACGTCCCGTGTTTACCGGAAGTCCCACAGCCGTGGATCCCGGCCCGCAGCAGCTCTCTGCTCCCAAAACCCGTGGGAGAGAGACCTCACCGCCTGGTCAGGTGGGCACTCCTGAGGCTGCAGAGCGGAAGAGACCACCAACACTGCCCACCCCTGCCCACATCCCTGGCCCAAGAGGAAACTGTATAAGGCCTCTGGGCTCCTGTGGGAGAGGGCCCAGGAGAGGCAGGAGCCCTGCCTGAGACACCGCTGGAACCTGAAGGAAACAGACCGGATAAACAGTTCTCTGCACCCAAATCCCGTGGGAGGGAGAGCTAAACCTTCAGAGAGGCAGACACGCCTGCGAAACCAGAAGAGACTGCTCTCTGCACACATTACTGATTCCAGAGGAAAACACCGGAGGCCATCTGGAACCCTGGTGCACGGAGGCTCCCGGAAGAGGCGGCGCAGATCTTCCCGGTTGCTGCCACCGCAGAGAACCCGTGGGCAGCACCCCACGAGGGAACTTGAGCCTCGGGACCACAGGTAAGACCAACCTTTCTGCTGCGAGTGACCTGCCTGGTGAACTCAAGACACAGGCCCACAGGAACAGCTGAAGACCTGTAGAGGGGCAAAACTACACACACGAAAGCAGAACACTCTGTCCCCCATAACTGGCTGAAAGAAAACAGGAAAACAGGTCTACAGCACTCCTGACACACAGGCTTATAGGACAGTCTAGCCACTGTCAGAAATAGCAGAACAAAGTAACACTAGAGATAATCTGATGGCGAGAGGCAAGCGCAGGAACACAAGCAACAGAAACCAAGACTACATGGCATCATCGGAGCCCAATTCTCCCACCAAAACAAGCATGGAATATCCAAACACACCAGAAAAGCAAGATCTAGTTTCAAAATCATATTTGATCATGATGCTGGAGGACTTCAAGAAAAGGCGTGAAAGAAGAACTCCCTTAGAGAACAAGTAGAAGCCTACAGAGAGGAATGCAAAAAATCCCTGAAAAATTCCAGGAAAACACAATCAAACAGTTGAAGGAATTAAAATGGAAATAGAAGCAATCAAGAAAAAGAACACATGGAAATAACCCTGGATATAGAAAACCAAAAGAAGAGACAAGGAGCTGTAGATACAAGCTTCACCAACAGAATACAAGAGATGGAAGAGAGAATCTCAGGAGCAGAAGATTCCATAGAAATCATTGACTCAACTGTCAAAGATAATGTAAAGCGGAAAAAGCTACTGGTCCAAAACATACAGGAAATCCAGGACTCAATGAGAAGATCAAACCTAAGGATAATAGGTATAGAAGAGAGTGAAGACTCCCAGCTCAAAGGACCAGTAAATATCTTCAACAAAATCATAGAAGAAAACTTCCCTAACCTAAAAAAAGAGATACCCATAGGCATACAAGAAGCCTACAGAACTCCAAATAGATTGGACCAGAAAAGAAACACCTCCCGTCACATAATAGTCAAAACACTAAACGCACAAAATAAAGAAAGAATATTAAAAGCAGTAAGGGAAAAAGGTCAAGTAACATATAAAGGCAGACCTATCAGAATCACACCAGACTTCTCGCCAGAAACTATGAAGGCCAGAAGATCCTGGACTGATGTCATACAGACCCTAAGAGAACACAAATGCCAGCCCAGGCTACTGTATCCTGCAAACTCTCAATTAACATAGATGGAGGAAACCAAGATATTCCATGACAAAACCAAATTTACAATATCTTTCTACAAGCCCAGCACTACAAAGGATAATAAATGGTCAAAAGCCCAACATAAGGGAGCAAGCTATACCCAAGAAGAGGGAAAAGAAACTAATCCCTTGGCAACAAAACAAATAGAGAAGAAAAGCACACAAACACAACCTCACATCCAAATATGAATATAACAGGAAGCAATAATCACTATTCCTTAATATCTCTCAACATCAATGGCCTCAACTCCCCAATAAAAAGACATAGATTAACAAACTGGATACGCAACGAGGACCCTGCATTCTGCTGCCTACAGGAAACACACCTCAGAGACAAAGACAGACACTACCTAAGAGTGAAAGGCTGGGAAACAACTTTCCAAGCAAATGGTCGGAAGAAGCAAGCAGGAGTAGCCATTCTAATATCAAATAAAAATCAATTTTCAACTAAAGTCATCAAAAGATAAGGAAGGACATATATTCATCAAGGAAAAATCCTAACCAAGATGAGATAGGCCGCCTCAGCCCCTCAAGCCCCCAGAGCTCAAATCAGCCTCCGGGACCAGCCTGGCGCCATGGATCCCACATAATAAGTCCACCCGCCCAACCCCTGGGAAAAGGCCATTAAAAGCTGTCAGCCTCAGCCAAGTAACGCCCTAAGGCGACCTATCGCTGAGGAGCCGCCCTCCGCCCTACAGAAATTAGGGCGGGAGGAGACGGTCTGATTCAACCTGAACCCGTGAGAACTTTTTTATGCTGCAGCCAGGCTACTATATCCCAAAAGGTCCATTGATCTCAACAAGCCCATCGACAAGAGGATCTACAAAACCAACCTGCCACGACTCTACAAGTTCCAGCTGCCACAGGACCATTTAAGCCCTGCTGGGAGGCTTCTCTGCCTAGCCAGGTGCAGTATCTGGACCTCATCAAGAAAGACACCAGCAAGCTATTCAATGAAGAGGTGATTGAGGACTTGAACTGTTTCCTTTCTCATTATCTATCCTGCAACTAAACTGCCTGGAAAAAAGTAGGCTTGAGAGGGGCAGGATGAAGGGAAAGGAATGAATGACTGACAGCCATGACAGCCATTGATGTCACCATTGTGTACAATCTCCCAGTTTTCTGCTGAGCCAGCCCTATGTCTGAAAGAATGCTTTAGCCACTGCTTGGGTTCTTATCTTCTGATGCATGAAAAATATGGTGCCCATCTCAAGATTAGAAGACTGAGGCTCATCAAAAAAAAAAAAAAAAAAGAACTCTCAATCCTAAATATCTATGCCCCAAATACAAGGGCACCTACATACGTAAAAGAAACCTTACTAAAGCTCAACACACATTGCACCTCACACAATAATAGTAGGAGATTTCAACACCCCACTCTCATCAATGGACAGATCATGGAAACAGAAATTAAACAGAGACGTAGACAGACTAAGAGAAGTCATGAGCCAAATGGACTTAACGGTTATTTATAGAACGTTCTACCCTAAAGCAAAAGCATATACCTTCTTCTCAGCTCCTCATGGTACTTTCTCCAAAATTGACCATATAATTGGTCAAAAAACAGGCCTCAACAGATACAGAAAGATAGAAATAATCCCATGCGTGCTGTCAGACCACCACGGCCTAAAGCTGGTCTTCAATAACAATAAAGGAAGAATGCCCACATATACGTGGAAATTGAACAATGCTCTACTCAATGATAACCTGGTCAAGGAAGAAATAAAGAAAGAAATTAAAAACTTTTTAGAATTTAATGAAAATGAAGATACAACATACCCAAACTTATGAGACACAATGAAAGCTGTGCTAAGAGGAAAACTCATAGCGCTGAGTGCCTGCAGAAAGAAACAGGAAAGAGCATATGTCAGCAGCTTGACAGCACACCTAAAAGCTCTAGAACAAAAGAAGCAAATACACCCAGGAGGAGTAGAAGGCAGGAAATAATCAAACTCAGAGCTGAAATCAACCAAGTAGAAACAAAAAGGACCATAGAAAGAATCAACAGAACCAAAAGTTGGTTCTTTGAGAAAATCAACAAGATAGATAAACCCTTAGCCAGACTAACGAGAGGACACAGAGAGTGTGTCCAAATTAACAAAATCAGAAATGAAAAGGGAGACATAACTACAGATTCAGAGGAAATTCAAAAAATCATCAGATCTTACTATAAAAGCCTATATTCAACAAAACTTGAAAATCTGCAGGAAATGGATAACTTCCTAGACAGATACCAAGTACCGAAGTTAAATCAGGAACAGATAAACCAGTTAAACAACCCCATAACTCCTAAGGAAATAGAAGCAGTCATTAAAGGTCTCCCAACCAAAAAGAGCCCAGGTCAAGACGGGTTTAGTGCAGAATTCTATCAGACCTTCATAGAAGACCTCATACCAATATTATCAAACTATTCCACAAAATTGAAACAGATGGAGCACTACCAAATTCCTTCTATGAAGCCACAATTACTCTTATACCTAAACCACACAAAGACCCAACAAGAAAGAGAACTTCAGACCAATTTCCTTATGAACATCGGCCTTAAAAATACTCAACAAAAATTCTGGCAAACCAATCCAAGAGCACATCAAAACAATCATCCACCATGATCAAGTAGGCTTCATCCCAGGCATGCAGGGATGGTTTAATATCTGGAAAACCATCAACGTGATCCATTATATAAACAAACTGAAAGAACAAAACCACATGATCATTTCATTAGATGCTGAGAAAGCATTTGACAAAATTCAACACCCCTTCATGATAAAAGTCCTGGAAAGAATAGGAATTCAAGGCCCATACCTAAACATAGTAAAAGCCATATACAGCAAACCAGTGGCTAACATTAAACTAAATGGAGAGAAACTTGAAGCAATCCCACTAAAATCAGGGACTAGACAAGGCTGCCCACTCTCTCCCTACTTATTCAATATAGTTCTTGAAGTTCTAGCCAGAGCAATCAGACAACAAAAGGAGGTCAAGGGATACAGATGGAAAAGAAAAAGTCAAAATATCACTATTTGCAGATGATATGATAGTATATTTAAGTGATCCCAAAAAAGTTCCACCAGAGAACTACTAAAGCTGATAAACAACTTCAGCAAAGTGGCTGGGTATAAAATTAACTCAAATAAATCAGTAGCCTTCCTCTACAAAGAAACAAGCGAGAAAGAAATTAGGGAAATGACACCCTTCATAATAGACCCAAATAATATAAAGTACCTCGGTGTGACTTTAACCAAGCAAGTAAAAGATCTGTACAATAAGAACTTCAAGACACTGAAGAAAGAAATTGAAGAAGACCTCAGAAGGTGGAAAAGATCTCCCATGCTCATGGATTGGCAGGATTAATATAGTAAAAATGGCCATTTTACCAAAAAGCGATCTACAGATTCAATGCAATCCCCATCAAAATACCAATCCAATTCTTCAAAAGAGTTAGACAGAACAATTTGCAAATTCATCTGGAATAACAAAAAACCCAGGATAGCTAAAACTATCCTCAACAATAAAAAAAAAGGACTTCAGGGAATCACTATCCCTGAACTCAAGCAGTATTACAGAGCAATAGTGATAAAAACTGCATGGTATTAGTACAGAGACAGACAGATAGACCAATGGAATAGAATTGAAGACCCAGAAATGAACCCACACACCTATGGTCACTTGATTTTTGACAAAGGAGCCAAATCCATCCAATGGAAAAAAGATAGCATTTTCAGCAAATGGTGCTGGTTCAACTGGAGGTCAACATGTAGAAGAATGCAGATCGATCCATGCTTATCACCCTGTACAAAGCTTAAGTCCAAGTGGATCAAGGACCTCCACATCAAACCAGACACACTCAAACTAATAGAAGAAAAACTAGGGAAGCATTTGGAACACATGGGCACTGGAAAAAATTTCCTGAACAAAACACCAATGGCTTATGCTCTAAGATCAAGAATCGACAAATGGGATCTCATAAAACTACAAAGCTTCTGTAAAGGCAAAGGACACTGTGGTTAGGACAAAGCGGCAACCAACAGATTGGGAAAAAGATCTTTACCAATCCTACAACAGATAGAGGCCTTATATCCAAAATATAGAAAGAACTCAAAAAGTTAGACCGCAGGGAGACAAATAACCCTATTAAAAAATGGGGTTCAAAGCTAAACAAAGAATTCACAGCTGAGGAATGCCAAATGGCTGAGAAACACCTAAAGAAATGTTCAACATCTTTAGTCATCAGGGAAATGCAAATCAAAACAACCCTGAGATTTCACCTACACCAGTGAGAATGGCTAAGATCAAAAACTCAGGTGACAGCAAATGCTGGCGAGGATGTGGAGAAAAAGGAACACTCCTCCATTGTTGGTGGGATTGCAGACTGGTACAACCATTCTGGAAATCAGTCTGGAGGTTCCTCAGAAAATTGGACATTGAACTGCCTGAGGATCCAGCTATATACCTCTCTTGGGCATATACCCAAAAGATGCCCCAACATATAAAAAAAGACCGTGCTCCACTATGTTCATAGCAGCCTTATTTATAATAGCCAGAAGCTGGAAAGAACCCAGATGCCCTTCAACAGAGGAATGGATACAGAAAATGTGGTACATCTACACAATGGAATATTACTCAGCTATCAAAAAACAACGACTTTATGAAATTAAAGCCCAGGCAAATGGTTGGAACTGGAAAATATCATCCTGAGTGAGCTAACCCAATCACAGAAAAGACATACATGGTATGCACTCATTGATAAGTGGCTATTAGCCCAAATGCCTGAATTACCCTAGATGCCTAGAACAAATGAAACTCAAGACGGATGATCAAAATGTGAATGCTTCACTCCTTCTTTAAAAGGGGAACAAGAATACCCTTGGCAGGGAATAGAGAGGCAAAGATTAAAACAGAGACTGAAGGAACACCCATTCAGAGCCTGCCCCACATGTGGCCCATACATATACAGCCACCCAATTAGACAAGATGGATGAAGCAAAGAAGTGCAGAAGTGTAGATCGCTCCTGAGAGACACAGCCAGAATACAGCAAATACAGAGGCGAATGTCAGCAGCAAACCACTGAACTGAGAATAGGACCCCCGTTGAAGGAATCAGAGAAAGAACTGGAAGAGCTTGAAGGGGCTCGAGACCCCCATATGTACAACAATGCCAAGCAACCAGAGCTTCCAGGGACTAAGCCACTACCTAAAAGACTATACATGGACTGACCCTGGACTCTGACCTCATAGAGTAACAATGAATATCCTAGTAGAGCACCAGTGGAAGGAAGCCCTGGGTCCTGCTAAGACTGAACCCCCAGTGAACTAGACAGTTGGGGGAGGGCGGCAATAGGGAGGATGGGGAGGGAACACCCATAAGGAAGGGGAGGGGGGAGGGGATGTTTGCCCAGAAACCAGGAAAGGGAATAACACTCGAAATGTATATAAGAAATATTCAAGTTAATAATAAAAACAAAAGTTTTGACTGTGTAGCAGTAGAGTGTTTGCCTAGCACATATGAAGCCCTGAGTTCAATTACCAGTAATCCCCCCATACATGCACTCACATTCACACCCAATAATATATTCCCCAATTTCTAATTTTTTTAGATATAATTGAAGAGTGGCTATAATAAATGTAAGTTGCCCTATAAATTAGGGGTTATGGGGTCAAACCTAGTTAAAAGTCTTATGACAAATTAGAGTTTAAAATAGTGGTAACTAATGGAACAAGTACAAAAGTGCAGAGTTGTAGATGTGGGCAGGTTGTGCACTGTGTGCAGTAGAGCCAGGCTGGGTGGGGAGGCAGCATTTAAAATAAGCCAACAGCCTGCTTGTAGAATTGGTAAATAAAAGAGATCCACTGTGAAACATTTGTCTTATGCTCCATTTCCTTTATATGATTTCATGCTTTTTTCCCCCCACTAAAAGGTAAACTAATGCAGGGGCTGTTAACTTAAAAATATTATTTATCATGGTAGGCCTTATCCTGCCACACAAATGTCAACTGGAAGCATAAGAAAGGAAATATTTGCTTTGGCTGGCTTGTATTTTGCTTTGGTTTTGACTGAACACCATTATTAGCATTTATTCCCAACTTTCCTTACTGCCCGGAAATCACTGAACTAAAAACTGCCTTCATTTTCTCGAGGTCATATTAGCTCTGGGCATGAGGGGCTTAGAGATGCTCAGAAAAGGGAGCTAAAGCTACACTCCATACCTGCCCAAGCTTAGTTTTCCAGTGCTCACCTTGATTCATTACATTAATAATTTTATAAGGTAACTTAAAAAAAAACTAAAAATATTTACTTAGGGGATCATCTGCGTACATTTCTTGAAATATTCATTGGTTAATATTTAATCAAAATAGAGTATAACCAACACACTAGAGAAATAAAGATACCCTACAGATATAACAACATAATTATGGAATTCCTGTGTAAAAGCCAATATGAATGTGTTTTCCAGCTTTCTAAATGACTTTTAAAAGACACTTGAATTAATTTCTGGACAATGATCTATGTTGGAATGAGTTGTGTCTAGAATTGCTTTCTTATTATTTTTAAACGTCTTTTTTCATATGTGTTATATGCATGCACGTGTGTGTGTGTGTGTGTGTGTGTGCGCGCGCGCGTGCGCGTGAGCACACACGTGCACACATGGAGAACCTAAAGGTAGCTTGCTTGACCAAATTACAATGAACTTGCAGCTTTCTGATGGGCTAGATTGAAGAGCTGATGATCTATTTAGACAAGCCTTTCTTAGTTACCCAGTGCTGAGGTTATTAGTAGGTATGTTGCCATGTACACTCTTTTTACTTGGAAGTTGGAGCTCTCAACTCATGCATAGGAGCCATCTCCTTAGCCTTGTAGTTGAAATTTAAGGGTTCTTTGGAAACTCAGTTGTGTTGGATGGAGTTTTGCTGGGGCAAAAGTATGAAGGAGTGTTTCCCTGAAGTGGAAACAGGTAAAAGACTAAAGTAGTCTTGTGAAGGAATATTTCACTGAAGCAGACACAGGAGAAAGGATGTTCTCCTCAAGAAAGCACATGAAAGGAGAGATGATGAGGGGTTCTTTGCTAATGACATGCATGTATTGGTCTGCCTTACATTGCATAGTTGAGCTACATTTGTCATTTGTCAGGACTCCATAAAGAAAAATACACCAATAAACTTCTGGTGGTATGTCAAAATTTCTTGTTGCTTCAGTGTACTTGAGGTGATTGGCAGAGTAATGTCAGTACATACAGATGTATGTACTGTACAAGACCTGTTGAGGACATGTGATGTTTGGAGGGATATAAATAGAACTATACAGACAGTAATGGAGGTTGAGATAGGCTTGCTTATAGAGCTAGCTGTGCAAGTTTGTTGGTCTCAAGGCTTAATAGATTTTCACTTCACTGAGGGAGATACAGCCAAGAACTTTACAAGGCTTTTCTGTTCTCCATGGTCCCTCCTACTGACTTGTAAGGCTGAGGCCTGGCTGCTTCTGCTAGGTAGTGCCACTAAAGTTGATTCATGCTTGCCATCGGCTCTGCTGAACCAGACTGCTGGTATATCCATGAATTGTTTGCAAGTGGATCAGGCTGCCACTGCTGACTCCTGTGAACTGAAGTGCTGATTTCCAGACAAGACAAGGCCAGGGAGTTGCTCTAAAGAAACTTTTTAAACAGCCCACTCCCCACATCTTTTCTTTTCACCTACCTCTAGTGGGTGGTGGGGTAAAAAGGATGTTAAAGACTTTAAGAACAATTTTTATAAATAGGCTTTAAATACACTAAAGTTACCATGATTCCTCAGCTTCAGTTTTTGGAGGGAGCATCCAAAATCTAGCTTTACTTGAAGTTCTCATCATGTAGTACTTTTATTTGATTGATCAGAGTTACATCAAGATATTTTATATTATCCATGGTTATTGTAAAGGGTGTTGATTTCTTAATTTCTTTTTCAGCCTATTTATCATTTGTATAAAGGAGGGCAACTTATTTGAGTTAATTTTATATCCACTTTGCTGAAGTTCTTTATCAGCTGCAAGAGTTCTCCAGCTTAATTGTTGGGATCGTTTATGTATCCTATCATGTCATATAAAAATAATGATACTTTGACTTTTTCTTTTCCAACTTTTATCCCCTTGACCACCTTTAGTTGTCTTATTGTTCTACCTAGAACTTCAAGTACTATATTGTAGAGATAGAGAGAGAGGGCAGTCTGTCCCTAATTTTAGTGGAATTGCTTTAGTTTAACATTGGCTATTGTCTTGCTATATATTGCTTTTATTATGTTTAGGTATGTGCCTTGTATTTCTTATCTTTCTAAGACTTTAACATGAAGCAGTGTTGGATTTTTGTTTTTGATGTGTTCTTGGATTTGGTTTGTGAGTATTGTAGTGAGTATTTTTCCATCAATTTGTACATTTACTAGAGATTTGTTTGCTGTTGTTAGGTTTTTTTTTAAAGAATTATTTTATTAGATACATTTATTTACATTTCAAATGATATTCCCTTTCCCGGTTTCCTGTCCGTAAGCCCGCATCCCCACCCCGTTCCGCATACGGGTGTTCTCCCTATTCTCCTCCCTTACCGCCTCCTACCCCCGACGTTCCCCTGCACTGAGGGTCCAACCTTGGCAGGACCAAGGGCTTCTCCTTCCACTGGTGCCCCAACAAGGCTATTCTCTACTACATAAGCAGTTGGAGCCCCAAGTCAGTCCATGTATAGTCTTCGGTAGTGGTTTAGTCCTGGAAGCTCTGGTTGGTTGGCATTGTTGATTTTATGGGGGTTGCAAGCCCCTTCAGTTCTTTCAATCCTTCCTTTAATTCCCCTAAACAGGATCCTGATCTCAGTTCAGTGATTTGCTGCTAGCATTGACCTCTGTATTGGACATGCTCTGGATGTGTCTCTCAGGAGACATCTATATCTGGTCCCTTTCAGCATGCACTTTTTAGCTTCATCAATTTTATCTAGTTTTGGTGGCTGTATATGTATGGGCCACATGGGGTACAGGCTCTGAATGGCCGTTCCTTCAGTCGCTGCTCTAAACTTTGCTTCCATATCTCCTCCTGTGGATATTTTTTCCCCTTTCGACAAGGAGTGGGAGCATCTGTATTTTGGTCATCATTCTTTCTGAGCTTCCTATGATCTGTGGATTTCATCTTGGGTAATTCGAGCTTTTGGGCTAATATCCACTGGTCAATGAGTGCATACAAGTGTGTTTTTCTGTGGATTGGATTACCTCCTCAGGATGATATTTTCTAGTTCATTCCATTTGCCTATGAATTTCATGAAGTCATTGTTTTGATATTGAGTAGAACTACCACATTTTCCTGTATCCATTCCTCTGTTGAAGGACATCTGGATGCTTTCCAGCTTCTGGCTATTATAAATAAGGCTGCGATGAACACAGTAGAGCATGTGTCTTTGCTGTTTGTTGGAGCATCTTTTGGGTATATGTCCAAGAGAGGTATAGCTGGGTCCTCAGGTAGTGGAATGCCTAATTTTCTGAGGAACTTCCAGAATGATTTCCAGAGTGGTTGTACCAGTTTGCAATCCCACCAACAATGGAGGAGTGTTCCTCTTTCTCTTTATTTCTCTTAAGTTTTTTTTAACATTGTTTTTAGATAAAATACAAGAAGTGATTCTAGTCTTTTTGAATCATAAATATGTGGTTTGTGTTTTGGTATGTAGCTCATTTTAGAAAAACTTCCTTATACTGTTAAGAAGAATATGCATTTTTTGGCTTTTTTTTGTAGAGAATTATTTAGATATATGATGTCAATTAATTCTGATTATTTCTCTGCTTACATTTTTGTCTAGTTAACCTGACGATTAGATTAAGTGGGGTACTGAAATTACTTACTCTTATTGAATTGATATTTATCTGAATATTTAAATATAGTAGTAGAAATTTTATGAAGTCTGAAGGTGCCCCAGAATTTGGTGCTTATATGTTTAGAATAGTAATGTCTTCTTGCTTAAATGTTCCATTGATTAGAATAAAGTGACCCTTTTTATCTCTTCTGATTAGTTTTAGTTTTAACTCTATTTTATTAAATATTGGAATACTGATATCTACTTGCTTCCCAGTCATATTTGATTATCATACTTTTGTCTATTCCTTTACTATAAAGTGGCACCTAACTTTAAAATTGAAATGTGCTTCTTGTAGACAACAGATAGATGGTTTTTGTTTCTTGATCCACTGACCGTTTGTGTCTTTCAATTACATAATTGAGATCACTAATGTTTAAAGTTATTATTGAAGTGTGTATGTTAATTGTGGTCATCATTTTGTTGAATTGGGGTGTTATTATTTTTGTTCCCAGTGGTAATTTTGTTTCAATAATTATGGCTTTGTATTTCTTCCCGTATTTTCTTGATTGCACTTATTTTCACTCAGCCTGAAATAATGTTTCCTGTAATTTTTTTAGATATTGTTTAGTTGAACATATTTTGGGGGGTTGCTACTATGTTTTTAGAAAAATCCTCCTTTTATTATGGAAGATAACTTTACTGAGTATTTTAGTCTAGGTTGGCCTTAATAGTCTTTTAGGATTTGAAACTCATTGCTGTGTGCTCTTCTGATTTTCAAGGTGTCATTTGAAAAATCGTGTTATTCTGATGGGTGTTCCTTTATATGTCTCTTGTATTTTTCTCTTTCAATACAGTGCCTTTGTTTTGTATACCTAGTATATTAACTATGCTATATTGTGGGGAATTTATTTTTCATTATTGTCCATTTTGTGTTCTGTGTGCTTTTTGCACTGGTAAGTTTTAGAGAGTATATATTGGCTTGAATTTTGAAATTATTTTTATTTTTGACTGAGATCTTGGCATGTGAGTTTCTTTTGTTAGTTATGATTTTTTTTTTTTTTACACCCAGAGCAGGTTGGGGAAGAAGAGAGACTTTCAACCAGGTTAGTCCTAGAATTAAAAATGGCTTGAGTGAATGAAATTAGAGGCTGAGATGATACACAGTATGTAATTCCTTGCTCAAGTCTTGAGTATGGTGATAGATATGGCTGGGTGGAATGGTTGAATATGTCATGGGAGGGTCCTTTGGGCTGCAGATAGTCTAATAGAATTCTTAGAGATTTTTTGAGGTACAGTCGGGGAGGCCAGACTATTCAGGGCACTGAATATAGGATCAACACAAGATCTGTCAGGTTAGCAGAAGGTCAGGGTGGAAAGGTCAGGGAGATTCACCAAATTAGACCTTTGCTATGGACATGGGAAGTTTGAGTGGGTGAGTTACTTGGAAGTAGTTCAGAAGGGAGCTGTACATTCTGACAACCTTGTGGATTCCTTGTTTGTCTTCTGTATGGGAAAAGAGTTTTGTATAAAATGCCAATAAGAAGACTATAGGACAGTTCTGTCTCTGAGAGCTATAGTCCTGGTCTGGGCCCTGTGCAAGCTTCTGCTGGAGTGTTTCAGACCTAGGGGTGGAAAAAGGCCTGGTGAGGGACCTGCCATGTCACTTATCCCATACACAGCAGCACAATTCAGCAGGATAATCCAGGATGATCTTTCATCTGAGGTCATTCTCTCATGCCCAAGAGAGAAGGGTAAGAGATTCCAAAGGCCCACAGGCCTGCATATTTTCTCAGCTTTTTTTTTTTTTTTTTTTTTTTATCTTTATTAACTTGAGTATTTCTTATTTACATTTCGATTGTTATTCCCTTTCCTGGTTTCAGGGCAAACATCCCCCTAACCCCTCTCCCTCCCCTTCTATATGGGCTTCTCCTCCCCACCCTCCCCCCATTACCACCCTCCCCCCTGCAGCTCTCAGAGACAGAACTGTCCACCAGGAGCACTGAGGGTGCAAAGATTGACACCACCTTTCACATCTCAGTCCTTGTAACCATACCAATCTTGGGCTGCATTTGAAAGGCCTTGAGATATCCCATGGAACATGCCTCATGTTTAACCTTTTGACGACTTGTCCGTCAACAAACAACCACCCCGAATGAGGCATGTCTACATTCCTCTTGAAGAGATTTTTACCATCTTACCTGCCGTTTTACAATGTTTACAAGGCCAGCAACAGGCTGGAGTTACATGTTGAAAAATCTGCAGCAATTGAATGCTGACTAATTTATCTCCTCTATTTGGTTTTGTGTTTGAAGTGTTGTTGTTTTATGCATTTGGTTTTCTTTGTATACGTTTGAAATTTTGTTATTTATTTGTTAACTTTAGTTTTTTAAATTAATATGCTATATTCCTATGGCTATATACATTGAACTCATTGACTCCCCATTTTAAGATGTTGTTGAATAAATTAATGTTTGCCTATAAATAAAAAAAAGAAGGCTATAGGAAGTACTTAATGTCAGGGACAATTTTTCCATCTTGCATTTCTGGAAGACATTTTGCATGTTAAATTAAATGGACTCATATAATTTTGATTTGTCTTTAAATATACCATTAATTGTAACAGGGTTCCGGAATATAATGGTTTGAGAGAGACAAAGAGTTAATATAAAGCATAAGGGAAAATTTCAGTTCAAGCAACAGATGACTACTTTCCCCTCATAATCCCTTATAAAATACTTGACTGTTTAGTAGTCAAAACATTTTTATTCTGATTAATTTGAGAAATTTAATTAGGTCTTAAACCCTTAGTTCACTTTAAAATTAATTAACATGCTGGAAGGCTTTGTATGATCCACACACATAAATTTATCTTTGAAGCTGCTGCAGATGACAATGAATTTTCCAGTTGCATAGCAATATTTGCTTCATTATACATGTTATTGTGAGAGACATCCATTTTTCTTGGGATTAAGAAAGTTTTATAATTTTGGCAATGCCATTTAATGAAAGCAATACTGAGATTGTGGCATTGATATTCCCAGTAGCATCTCTAATCACCAGGGTTGGGCTTCTTGGTGTTTATAATTTGTGATAAATAACTCCTTTCATGTCTGAGGGTATGTGCTTTATTAAAACCATTTTATATCTCTCAGTGAAAGTTTTGGATATAATAAGCAGATTTAGTAGCTGATATCATCATGTACCTTCTGACAACCAACATGCTTTATTTAAGATCTTTATGGATGAAACAAAAATAGAGGAACAGAAAATTTTGAATGGAGAAGAGCAAAAACCTTTAGGTGGGTCGTTTGTTTAAACAATTATTCAAAAGGACCAAAGCTGATAAACAAACTCCTGTTTGTAACTAGAATTCACAGGCATTGATTTCCTATCAAACAAGTTAGAGGTGATGCCCAGGGAAGGTCACTCTGTGCTTCATGTCTAATTTTTTAGGTGATGCTCTAGGTCCCTTCAATAAATTGGTTTTCTATTTTTTCCTTATCTTCTTATCACTGTACTGGGCCCATATACTCTTTCAGTCTTCCCTTGAATCTTCAAAGTTTGTAATTTATCTGCTGGGCTGGCAAACAAAATCATGTTTTTCTCCTTTTGAATCATATTTTTCCTCAGAAAGTGGAAACAGTGATGGCATATGGTTTTGGAATCAGGGTATTCCTCCCTCCACTTCAAATTATCTCAGCACTACAGATTTTCTTCTAGATAAATTAGGCACTTCTGAAAACAGGATGAGTTCTTTGAGACCTACAGTTCTGCTTAATTATAATACCTTACATTTGCATAATATTTTAAAGTATACTGTCTTCTGTAAAGGCACTTATCTCATTATATTTTAATTGTATTGTTTACAAGTCTGTCTCTCAAAATAGAATGTAAGCATTGGAGAGCCAGAAATGTGTGTATTTCCTTTCTGGCAGCCCCAGTGCCTAGCATATTTACTACTTTTTAAATAATTGCTTCTTGAATATGGGCTAAATCTTTTATTAGTTTTTCTCAAAGATTATCATGAGTAGATGTGTCTTAGATGGAGAATCATTTCAAAAGCCTGATACATAGGTGTGTCTCTACGAAACTTTTTGAGTTAGGTAGTGTCTTACAATACCAATAGAAGTGATAACAAGATGCTTGTAAGGGACAGAGCAATAGATTGAAGACCTTTGCTACTTAGATGTGAATTTCTTTCTGATACTTACACTGACAATTAGTGAAAAAAGCAAGGGGTACAATTCTTTTGGTTTTTGTTTATTGATTTTCTCATACTATGAAATCGTATCAGTTGATCTTTCTTTTTTTTTGAAAATTTTTCATCTTTATTAATTGGTATTTCTTATTTACATTGGATTGTTATTCCTTCGGTTTCCAAGACCCAACATCTCTCTAATTTTCCTCCCTTTCTCGACATGGGTGTTCCCCTCCCCATCCTCCCCCCATTAACACCGTTCCACAACAATCATGTTCTGGGGTTTAGTCTTGGTAGAACCAAGGGCTTCCCTCTTCCACTGGTGCTCTTACTAGGCTATTCATTTGCTACCTATGAGGTTGAAGCCCAAGTGCGTCCATATAGTCTTTGGTAGGGCTTAGTCCCTGGAAGCTCTGGTTGGTTGGCATTGTTGTTCATATGGGGTCTTGAGCCCTTTCAAGCTCTTTCAGTCCTTTCTAAGATTACTTCAACGGGGATCCCATTCTCAGTTCAGTGGTTTGCTGCTGGCATTCGCTTATGTATTTGCTGTATTCTGGCTGTGTCTATCAGTAGACATCTACACCCGGTTCCTGACAGCCTGCACTTCTTTGCTTCATCTATCTTATCTAGTTTGGTGGCTATACATGTATGGGCCACATGTGGGGCAGGCTCTGAATGGGTGTTCCTTCTGCTTCTGTTCTAAACTTTGCCTCCCTATTCCATTCCAAGGGTATTCTTGTTCCCCTTTTAAAGAAGGAGTGAAGCATTCACATTTTGGTCATCCTTCTTGAATTTCATGTGTTCTTGCATCTAGGGTAATTCAAACATTTGGGGTAATAGCCACTTATCAATGAGTACAATGTGTTTTTCTGTGATTGGGTTACCTCACTCAGGGTGATATTTTCTAGTTCCATCCATTTGCCTATGAATTTCATAAAGTCATTGTTTTTGATAGCTGAGTAATATTCCATTGTGTAGATGTACCACATTTTCTGTATCCATTCCTCTATTGAAGGGCATCTGGGTTCTTTCCAGCTTCTGGCTATTATAAATAAGGCTGCTATGAACATAGTGGAGCATGTGTCTTTGTTATATGTTGGGGCTTGGGAGTCCAAAATGATCACTCAAAGAACATATTCCTCACAGAAATGTATGGTAAGAACCATTGATTTACCTCCATTAATACCTTTTAATTGCAGTTGTACCAGGCTTTAGTGAAATTCATATGTCTAGTTATCAATTTTCATTGTAGGCTCCAGGAGTTTAGCATCTGCCATGTTTGACAGTGTCTCCCTAGTGTGCCTAATATGCCTAAAGTGTTTGGCACATTACTTGGGAAATTGTGGCAGTTGTAGTAAGTTACATTAATAGGCCCCATTCTTTGTTCACATCCTTTGACAACTGAATCTAAAGTTAGTACTATAAGAAAAAGAGAGTCTATGTTTCTTTTCCTTGTTTTTAAATTGTCTGTGTTTTGTCAAAGGTGGTGTCAGTAGGTCAGTAGTTTGAAGGGGAGAACACAAGATCAAAAGGTGCTTGTAAGAAGAACTTGTTACCTTGTGCCTCAGCTATGGCTATGAGAGAGATACATTACTAGACACATATTTTGGTAATGGTTCTATTACAAAAAGTCATGCATTTATTATTATACTTCCTTCATCTTTGTTTTCCCCATTTCTCCAGTCCCTGCTTCTACTAGTTTCTTCTCTCCCCAAGCAGTCTGCTTTAATGTTGAATTCTCTTATTTCCTGCTCCCTATCCCTTTAGCATTAGGCCACTTCTTTCATATTGTGCTTCTCAATTTTATGTCACACATGTGTGCACATGTGTACACATGCCAACATACACACATGCGTACATAAAGTCTAAATTCCACATATATTAGAAAACAAGTGATAGCTATCTTTCTGTTTCTGGTATACTTGCTAATCCTAAAATGAGTATGAGAGACATTAGGAACAGAACTAAGATAGGGCAGATTGGACTACCTCCTGTGGGATCAGCAGAGTTGCATAGCCGAGTCTTTATTAATTACTAATTACCTTATTTAACATGGACATTTGAGGGTACAATGAATGTGACTTCATGTGTTTCATACAGCATTTTTATAGCAATATCTGCTTCAAATTCTTTTATTTCTCTTGAGGGAGATCTGGGTTGTTTCAAGCTTCTGGCTATTACAAAATAAGGCTGCTATAAACATATTGGAGCATGTGTCCATGTTATATATTATAATACTTTGGGTATATCCTCAGGGGTGGTATAACTAGGTCTTCAGAAAATTATGTCTAATTTTGTGAGGAACCACTGGACTGATTTCCAAAGTGTTTGTAACAGCTTGCAATCCCAACAACAATGAAGGAGTGCTCCTCTTTCTCCACATCCTGGCCAGCATCTACTGTCACCAGAGTTTGGGATCTTATACATTCTGACTGGTGTGAGGTGGAATCACGGGGTTGCTTTGATTTGTATTTTCCTGATGACTAAAGATATCGAACATTTCTTTAGGTGCTTCTTGACCATTCAATATTCTTCAGTTGAGAGTTGTATGTTGATGTCATTATGCAGGTGAAGGCAGGCACAGGAGAGAAAGAGGCTGTCATTGGATGAGAAGGAATGCTGGGTAAAATAAATGTTTTAGAGAGGCAGAGGAAGCCTGAGCAAGGAGAAGGCAGCCAAGAGAAATTGTGTGAATGTTAAGATTTCTCTCTGCACATATTACAGGTTGCTATGACTATTCTTTTTTATTATTATCTTTATTAACTTGAGTATTTCTTATATACATTTCAGTGTTATTCCTTTTCCCTGTTTCCGGCAACATCCCCTAATCCCTCCCTTCCCTTCCTTATGGGTGTTCCCCTCCCCACCCCCCCCCCATTTCCCCCCTCCCCCCCCCAGTCTAGTTCACTGGGGGTTCAGTATTAGCAGGACCCAGGGCTTCCCCTTCCACTGGTGCTCTTACTAGGATATTCATTGCTACCTATGAGGTCAGAGTCCAGGGTCAGTCCATGTATAGTCTTTAGGTAGTGGCTTAGTCCCTGGAAGCTCTGGTTGCTTGGCATTGTTGTACATATGGGGTCTCAAGCCCCTTCAAGCTCTTCCAGTTCTTTCTCTGATTCCTTCAACAGGGGTCCTATTCTCAGTTCAGTGGTTTGCTGCTGGCATTCGCCTCTGTATTTGCTGTATTCTGGCTGTGTCTCTCAGGAGCGATCTACATCCGGCTCCTGTCGGTCTGCACTTCTTTGCTTCATCCATCTTGTCTAATTGGGTGGCTGTGTATGTATGGGCCACATGTGGGGCAGGCTCTGAATGGGTGTTCCTTCAGTCTCTGTTTTAATCTTTGCCTCTCTCTTCCCTGCCAAGGGTATTCTTGTTCCCCTTTTAAGGAAGGAGTGAGTCTGCTTCAAATTCTTAATGAATATTTGTTGAATGTGTGCATAAATGATGCCACATAACCAGCTATTCTTAGTTACCAAGTTCACTTCCATTATTAGCTGCTTTCTCAAAAGAAACTGTCAAATGGTAAAGCACAGAAGAAAATAGCCAGAGTCATTCATTTGGAGACCCCAATATTAATGATAGTTCTGTTAAACTCAACCATTGCTGAGGCAAATAAAGCAATAAGATAGTATGAATTATGCATCCTGAAAATTTTGTAGGAAGTGTGAAGTTGAAAAGAAATAGTAGATTTTGAAACAGTTGAACGTCACCCAATAATATCATTCTCAGGTTTTATCACAATGACTCATATATCTGACCTCATCAAAGAGCAAATTATTTCAGAAAAAAAATGTTTCTCAGAAACCAGGAGCTTGTGTGCATAAATGCTATTACATTTATTTTTGTAGTCTCATAAGCATAGTATCTTATATCAACATTATTTCTTCTCAAAATGGTGTTTATGAGGAACAATAGTTTTTTTTTTTTTGGCTTGCATTGTGGTACTTAGTTATGAATTAGGAAGGCATTAGGTGATTACCAATTACCTCCCTATTTCTTTCTTGTGATAATTCTTCTCTCCTGTGTCATATTGTCCTGTAGTATTCTGTAATACACTGACACTATTTTATTAGGGACTGCTGAAACATGAAGGAGCTACATGGGTCTATCTCTTGTCCAACTTTTCTTCCTATATACTTCTTTTGCCTGCCAAGTGATCACTGTTTCCTCAGATCTGATAGACTCTCTTTCTCTCTTTTTTTCTCTTCTCTTCTTTTTTTTTTTCTTTTCTTTCTTTCTGTCTGTCTTCTTTTTTATATAGTTTTTCATTTTTGATATTGTAACATAAATACAATATTTCTCCTTTCCAATTTCCACC
Source organism: Rattus rattus (assembly GCF_011064425.1). Taxonomy (NCBI): domain Eukaryota; kingdom Metazoa; phylum Chordata; class Mammalia; order Rodentia; family Muridae; genus Rattus; species Rattus rattus. Next base: position 34,643,021 of record NC_046172.1, read on the forward strand.
TTCAAACCCTCACATATAACTTTCCCTACTTTCCTTCTAATTTGTGGACCCATTTTACCATAATTATTATTGTACATGTGCACATGCGCGCACACATGCACACACACACACACACACACACTCCTAAGTTTGGTCATATAATGCTATTTGCATATATGTTTGTTGTGTTCTTCCCTGGGGAAGGCTAACTTTTTTGTGTAGGTTAGAAGAACCTTTGGCTTTTCCTGATAGAATTTTCTTAACTGTCAGTGTCTTGCTCTTTGTAACTCACTGCTGCTTTTTATGAACACTCTGATTTGAAGGATATCAGAAATTTCTTGTATATCTAATATGATTAACGTTTAAATTTTTGGAGTATCTTTAGAAAAGGCCTTTAAAGTAAATTTGGGGTGATCTTGGCTACAACCAATATAGGAAGTTTCAAAGTCTAACCTATGTAAGTGAGGTTTTCATAAATCAATGACCTTCAGTTGACAGCTATTCTCTCAGTACAGTCTCCAGTATATATCCAGATTATTCCTCTTTATTTATTCTACCATGATTTCTACTATATTGTAGGGGTAATAAAGCCAATATTACAGTCACTGTCTCTTCATCTCTTTTTCCTGTTTCTAGTTCTGCCTTAAAATGGAGTGTATATTTCCTTCCATTTTATCCCACTTCATAAGACTAAAACTCCTGAATGTGTGGTTTATTATTGAACCATTTGTGATCTGTGGTTCCTCTAATTTCTTTTCACATCAGTTGTGCAATTAGATGGCACAATGGAAAGAAAACAAACATGGAGTAAGACAGGTCCAGAGTCATGACTGGGCTTTACCATCAGTTAGTCATTCTACTTTTTCAGCAGTACAATGGAAACTCTCGTCTATAAAGTGAAGACAAATCATAGTTTCAACTTTATTGTTTGATTTAAAAAAAGTTAAGTGATACACACACAGATACACACACATACACACACATGCATGCACATGTTTACCCTAACATTTGTCAGATGTATGAAATCAACATATCTATTCACTGTTCATCTTATTATCAATACACATAAAGTAGATATTTGTAAAACACAAATGTTACAAAGAAAAAATGAACTAAAACTTACAGAGTTCTATCAGTAAAAAAGCTGTTATATATACACATGCACATAAATGTATGCACATATGATTATATGTGGTATATATATGAAAAATGCACAAATAAACATGTATATTAAATACATATCATATATGTAATTTTATATATTAATAGACATTTACAATATAGATTTTGGCCCTGTTTACATTTTCCCCAGATATGCTTCCATAGTAAAATATTAAAATATTTTAAAATATATCTTTCTATTATTAGTGTATACTCATGATATAAAATTATCAGTTTCATTTTACCACTTTCATACATGTAAAATACATTTTATTATATCTTCCCATTACTCTCATTTGTTTATCCTTCCCCTGCTGAGCAGTATCCAAAGTTCTTCCCACAGTGCTCTGTGGATGGTTCATTATCACTGCAACTAAAACTCTTTCCTTGTTAATAATTTGATTCAGTTCCATGACATTTTTTAAGTATGTGTCTCATGGATGACACATCCCTGATTTTTTTGTTTATCTTAGATTAAAAAAAATCAAAAGTAAAAGTGCTCTAAATTCAGCTTTGTATGCTCAAAGGTCAGCTACTTTCCAAGACTGAATGGTAAGAATTATCTGTACAGAATAGTCACATTTTTGATAAGGTACTGTTATCATTCCCTTGGAGATACCCCATAGATTAGACAGCCAAAAATCAAATTCAGTGCTCCAAAATGTCAAAGCTTCAGGTGACAAAGAAATCCTTTCAGAGTCAAGGTGTGAAGTGCAAAGTAGGCTTTTCCCTGGAATTTTGACTAGAATTCACAAGTGAGAACAAAAAGCAGAAGTCCTCAGTGTTTTTAGTTCAGAGAATTACTAGTCCCTAGGAATAGCGTTTAAGGGCTGCCTACTGAGAACGCTGTTTCAGTGGATCAGGTGCCAACATTTCTTTCCTATTTTCTCGCCTTACCCTTAAAGTAAAATATGACTATGGGGCATAAAGCCAGTATGGAAGAATTAGAGATTGGAAAGTGACAAGCTTTTCTTTCTTCTCCCCTTTCCATAGCACATTCAACTCATATCCTTCCAACAAGTCTACAGTGAGCAGAGTTAGCACAATTAGAAGATAATATAATCGTTCATGTATCTATCTGAGGGGCAAAGTGTCACGTGCAGTTAGCATTTTCATTCTTTACCATGGCAAAATGCTTAGGAGTCTCCTGTGCCAAAGAAAACTAAAAGGTACTTCACTACCACCCTAAAGAGGGTTGCCAACTTTGTGACAGAGTACCACTATCAAGTCCCCAAGGGGAAGATGCTGAGGAGGAGTGGGAAAGAGGCCAATTTCAGCAGGCTTTTCTGTTATAAGACCTTACCCTCTGAAGAATCTGTGCTCTCTTACTTCACAGAGCCAATATTTGAATTTGTACCTCACAAGGGACACTCAGGTCAGGTAGATTTAGACAAAAACAACAGAGACACTGATAAAGAAAAGATAATGACCCTATCATAATTACTAAGTAACTCTCAAAAGTAAAGTGAGGGGAATGCAAGAAAAAGTTCTTTTTCATTTCTCTCCTCATGGTAGGGGTGGAGGAATCCATGAAAAGACTGTAGTATATGAGATCACATTCTTCCATTATCTTTGTTTAACTCTCATTCTAGATCCATCAATAGACACTAGACACTTAAGTTTATACAAAGATTGAATAAAATGTGACATTGGAAATTGTGTGTGTGTGTGTGTGTGTGTGTGTGTGTGTGTGTGTGTAGCATGTACAAGTATATGTACATACATGGAGGCAAAATGAGGATGTTGGGTGTATTTCTCTATCATTTCTCTACCAAAGGAAAGATCAGGGTCTCTCCAATTAGATCCACATAGCCACCCATCTCTACCCTACAAAGCACTGGAGTAGTAAATATGAACATAATCATACTGACATTATCTTTAATGTTGTTGCTAGGGATTTGAATTTGGACCCAGATGTTTGCAGAGAAAGCAAATCCCCATGCTGAGCCATCTCCCCAACCAGAGATTGGAATTTGACAATAGGCAATGGTGTTTTATATTGCCTTAGTATTAAAATAACATTAATGAAATAGTATATCTAATATACAAAATTATATGAAATAATATGCAATGAAATATCAAATGATTCACCTTCTGTATCACAACATTCATCCAGCACTTTTTACTGAAAACGTATTGTTTTACTATTTTTCATTTTTCTTTGATTTTATTGAATATTTTCTTTATTTACATTTCAAATGTTATACCCTTTCTCAGAATCCCCCATCCCATTCTCCCAGCCCCTGCCTCATGATGATGCTCCCCTACCCACTCATCCACTCCCCCCCAACTCCCCACCCTGCCATTCACCTACACTAGGGCATTGGACATTCAGAGGACAAAGGGCCTCTCCTCCCATTGATGTTCATCAAGGCCCATCCTATGCTACATATGCAGCTGGAGCCACAGTTCACTCCATGTGTGCTTCTTGGTTCATGGTTTAGTCCCTGAGCGCTCTGGGTTGTCTGGTTGGTTAATATTGTTGTTCTTGCTATGGGGTTGCAAAACCCCTCAGTTACCTCAGTCCTTTCTCTAACTCTTCCATTGGGGATCCCATTCTCAGTCCAATAGTTGACTGTAGACATCCACTTCAGTATTTGTCAGGCTCTGACAGAGCCTCTCAGGAGACAGCTATATCAAGCTCTTGTTAGCATGCAAGTCTTGGAAAACACAATAGAGACTGGGTTTGGTGACTGCACGTGTGATGTGTGATGGATCTCCATGTGTGGCACTATCAAGATGGCCTTTCCTTCAGCATATGCACCACATTTTGTCTCTGTATTTCCTCCTGTGAGTATTTTGTTCTCCATTCTGAGAATTACTGAAGCATCCACATTTTTGTCTTTTTGCTTCTTGAGTTTCAAGTGGTCTGTAAATTGTATCTTGGGCAATTAGAGCTTTTGGGCTAATATTCACTTATCAGTGAGTGTGTGTAATTTTGTGATTGGGTTACCTCACTCAGGATGATATTTCTAGTTCCATCCATTTGCCTAGGAATTTCAGGAAGCCATTGTTTTTAATGGCTGAGTAGTATTCCATTGTGTAGATGTACCACATTTTCTGTATCCTTTCCTCTGTTGAAGGGCATCTGGGTTCTTTCCAGCTTCTGGCTATTATAAATAAGGCTGCTATGAACACAGTGGAGCATGTGTCTTTGTTATATGTTGGGGCATCTTTTGGGTATATGCCCATGAGAGGTATAGCTGGATCCTCAGGCAATTCAATGTCCAATTTTCTGAGGAACCTCCAGACTGATTTCCAGAATGGTTGTACCAGTCTGCATCCCCACCAACAATGGAGGAGTGTTCCTCTTTCTCCGCATCCTCGCCAGCATTTGCTGTCACCTGAGTTTTTGATCTTAGCCATTCTCACTGGTGTGAGGTGAAATCTCAGGGTTGTTTTGATTTGCATTCCTTATGACTAAAGATGTTGAACATTTCTTTTTTAGGTGTTTCTCACCATTAGGCATTCCTCAGCTATGTGAATTCTTTGTTTAGCTCTGAACCCCATTTTTAATAGGTTTGTTGTCTCCTATGGTCTAACTTCTTGAGTTCTTTGTATATTTTGGATATAAGGCCTCTATCTGTTGTAGGATTGGTAAAGATCTTTTCCCAATCTGTTGGTTGCCGTTTTCTCCTAACAGTGTCCTTTGCCTTACAGAAGCTTTGTAGTTTTATGAGATCCCACGTGTTGATTCTTGATCTTAGAGCATAAACCATTGGTGCTCTCTTCAGGAAGTTTTCTCAAGTGCCCATGTGTTTGAGTTTCTTCCCCAATTTTTCTTCTATTACTTTAAGTGTATCTGGTTTGATGTGGAGGCCCTTGATCCACTTGGACTTAAGCTTTACACAGGGTGAGAAGAATGGATCGATCTGCATTCATCTACATGCTGACCTCCAGCTGAACCAGCACCATTTGCTGAAAATGCCATCTTTTTTCCATTGGATGGTTTTGGCTCCTTTGTCAAAAATCAAATGACCATAGGTGTGTGGGTTCATTTCTGGGTCTTCAGTTCTATTCCACTGGTCTATCTGCCTTTCTCTGTACCAATACCATACAGTTTTAATCACTATTAGTCTGTAATACTGCTTGAGTGCAGGGATAGTGATTCCCCTGGAAGTCCTTTTATTGTTGAGGATAGTTTTAGCTATCCTGGGTTTTTTTTTCCAGATGAATTTGCAAATTGTTCTGTCTAACTCTATGAAGAATTGGATTGGTATTTTGATGGAGATTGCATTGAATCTGTAGATCGCTTTTGGTAAAATGCCCATTTTTTACTATATTAATCCTGCCAATCCATGAGCATTGGAGATCTTTCCATCTTCTGAGATCTTCAATTTCTTTCTTCAGAGGCTTGAACTTCTTATCATATAGATCTTTCACTTGCTTGGTTAAAATCACACCTAAGTATTTTATATTATTTGGAACTATTATGAAGGGTGTCATTTCCCTAATTTCTTTCTCAGCTTGTTTTGATTTTGTGTAGAGGAAGGGTACTAATTTATTTGAGTTAATTTTATACCCAGCCACTTTGTTGAAGGTGTTTATCAGGTTTAGTAGTTGTCTGGTGGAACTTTTGGGATCACCTAAATATACTATCATATCATCTGCAAGTAGTGATATTTTGACTTCTTATTTTCCTATCTGTTTCCCTTCGATCTCATTTTGTTGTCTGATTGCTTTGGCTAGGACTTCAAGAACTATATTGAATAAGTAGGGAGAGAGTGGGCTGCCTTGTCTAGTCTGTGATTTTAATGAGATTGCTTCAAGTTTCTCTCCATTTAGTTTGATTTTGGCTACTAATTTGCTGTATATGGCTTTGCTATGATTTGGTATGTGCCCTGAGTTCCTGTTCTTTCCAGGACTTTTATCATGAAAGGGTGCTTCAAATGCTTTCTCAGCGTCTAGTGAAATGATCATGTGGTTTTTATCTTTCAGTTTGTTTATATAGTGGTTTACATTGATGGTTTTCCATATATGAAACCATCCCTGCATTCCTGGAATGAAGCCTAATTTATCATGATGGATGATTGTTTTGATGTGCTCTTGGATTCAGTTTGCAAGACTTATATTGAGTATTTTTGTGATGATATTCATAATGGAAATTGGTCTGAAGTTCTCTTTCTTTGTTGGGTCTTTATGTGGTTTAGGTATAAGAGTAATTGTGGCTTCATAGAAGGAATTCGGTAGTGCTTCATCTGTTTCAATTTTGTGGAATAGTTTGGATAGTATTGGTATGAGGTTTTCTATGAAGGTCTGATAGAATTCTCCACTGAACCCATCTGGACCTGGGCTCTTTTTGGCTGGGAGACCTTTAATGACTGCTTCTATTTCTTTAGGAGTTATGGGTTTGTTTAAATGGTTTATCTGTTTCTGAATCAACTTTGGTACCTGGTATCTGTCTATGAAATTGTCCATTTCCTCCAGATTTTCAAGTTTTGTTGAATACAGGCTTATGTAGTAGGAACTGATGATTTTTTGAATTTCCTCTGAGTCTTTAGTTATGTCTCCCTTTTCATTTCTGATTTTGTTAATTTGGACACCCTCTCTGTGTCCTCTGGTTAGTCTGTGTAAGGGTTTATCTATTTTGTTGATTTTCTCAAAGAACCAGGTTTTGGTTCTGTTGAATCTTTTTACAGTCCTTTTTTTTTTTGTTTCTGCTTGGTTGATTTCAGCTCTGAGTTTGATTATTTCCTGCTTTGTACTCCTCCTGCGTGTGTTTGCTTCATTTTGTTCTAGAGCTTTTTGGTGTGCTGTCAAGCTGCTGATATATGCTCTCTCCTGTTTCTTTCTGCAGCCACTCAGAGCTAGGAGTTTTCCTCTTAGCACAGCTTTCATTGTGTCCCATAAGTTTGGGTATGTTGTACCTTCATTTTCATTAAATTTTAAGAAGGCTTTAAATTCTTTCTTTATTTCTTCCTTGACCAGGTTATCTTTGAGTAGAGCATTGTTCAACTTCCATGTATATGTGGGTGTTCTTTCCTTATTGTAATTGAAGACCAGCTTTTGCCTGTGATGGTCTGATAGAATAATTTTTGTAGGGATTGCTTTAAAATAATGGATTATCAAACCCCATGCCTCATAAATGCTAATCAAGTACTCTACCACTGAGTATTATCCAACTCTTTTTGCTATTTCCATGGCAGGGCCACAGTATGGAGTTCAGACTAGTTTGAACCTCTGATATTCCTATCTTTATCTCCCAAGTGTTATGGAGACTGTCATACATGACTCGTATTGGTACCTAAATACCTCACCATTCCCACCTTATAGATGTTTTTCTAGAATGTTCCTTCTGACATAACTGGGGGAAGGGCGGTAATGGGGTGAGGATGGCGAGTGGAACACCCATATGTAAGGGGGGAGGGGGAAGCAGTAGGGGGATGTTGGCCTGGAAACCGGGAAAGGGAATAACAATTAAAATGTAAATAAGAAACACCCAATTTAATAAAGATGGAGAAAAAAATAAAGTCTATTCATGGAGTACCAGTAGCGTAATTGGTTAGCACGTGGTACTTATAAAGTTTATTCATCATCATTCTTTGAACATCCATAAGGTAGATTTAAAATCTCTCAAGCAGGTTCCAAGAAACACAATTCAGTTGTTAGAAGCACATCATTAGCAAAGAGTGGCATGCTGCCCTTGGGTAACACTATTTACACTGACTCAGTAGCTAATTTAGAAAATATGCTTACACATGTAAATCCATGGATTGAGTTTTGAGATATTTAAAGATTATGGTCTTACAAGCAATAAATCACTGTCCTGTATTATGCCATATGATATGATGTGATCAAGACCTCTAGAGCTTATCAAGCCTCAGTCTTCCTAAATCTAATTTGAGGTGCATAGGCATGTACCTATTTACTTTAACACAATTTCCCTGACTTAAATAGTAACATCTATTTGAAGATACAATGCAGAAAATCCCAGACCTTTGATAGATTATTTCAATTGGAAATGGGGGATGATATTATAGAGATAACTACATTCTAGATTATTATTTTCTTTTACTTTTGGTCATATTGTTAGATTACACCTATAAAGGGTCATATTATGGATTATAAGTAAAGAAATGAATGTGTAGAAAGTATCAGAACCAGATGATCAAAGAATTAAGATGTTTGACTCAGTGGACTAGAATTACCTTTATTATGTACTAAGTTCAATCGTGGCATGTGTGATAAGGAAATCTTCATTGTATCAAGCCCTTAAGATGTTTGAGATTGTTATAGTGCTCATACTACTCAGAATTATATACAAGAGATAAAGACAGACTGCATGCTAATAAAATGATGCTAAATTTTCAAAGAAAAATTATTTGACTACTACAATTTTAGTCTTTTGGGGTTTGTGGTGGATCGAGGTGAATTGAATATGCTTGGCCCAGGGAGTGTCACTATGAAGAAGTGTGGCCTTGTAGGAGGAAGTATGTCACTGTGGGTGTGGACAATGAGACACTCATCCTAGATGTCTGTGAGACAGTCCTTTCCTGGAGGCAGTTGGATCAAGGTATAGAACGCTTGGCTCTGTCTCCAACACCATGTCTGTTTGGATGCTGCCATGCTTCCAGCCTTGATGATAATGGACTGATCCTCTGAACTTGTAAGGCAGCTCCAATTAAATGTTGTCCTTTTTAAGAGTTGCCTATATAGAGTCTTTTCAGAGCAGTAAAACCCAAACTAAGACAGAGTTGTTACAAATGATGTAGTTTTAACATCAGTAGCAGACTAGAAAAAAGCTACCAGATTCTTAGATGACATAAACATACTGTATTTGCTTTTCAAGTACTGGAAATGACTCTAACTAGAACATGAGGAAAATATTTTAACAGGCTCACTTGGGGAAATAGCTCAGCATGAAGACACCAAAATATTTTTCATAAACAAAACAACTCAATATGCTCCCAAAGCCCTGCTCAGGTTTTAATCAAGGAATATCTAAAGTGAATGGAGTTCCAGACTTCCTCTTAAATTTATTTTGCTGTGCATAATAAGTCATTTAATTTTCATTGAAGTGATATATATATTACCTATGGGCCAAGTTTCTGTACTGTCACTAACCTATCTTTTCCTACAATCCTTCTTTCTTTTGTTTGGCATTCCTTGAACTCAGCCTAATGTTTGGCTGTGGATCACTATATCTACATCTGCTCTTAGAAGTTGCTGGATGAAATCTCTCAAGTTGCAATCATGCTAGGCTCTGGTCTACAAGTATAGCAGAATATCATTAGGAATCACTTCTTTGACTTTGTCAATTGAGTTTGGTTCTATCCAGACTCTGTGCTTTCCAGCCTCTGGTTTCTGGCCCTCCAGACAATGTCATGCATGGGCTCCAGGTCTCATGGCATGGGTCCCAAGTTGGATCAGTCATTAGGTGGCCACTCCCATAAGTTCTGTGCTGCCTTTACCTCAGCACAACTTGTAGGGAGGAAAAATTTTAATTTGGCGTTCATGTTCCAATCCATACACTGGAAGCCTTGCCTGGTTACAGGAGATGCTCTGTATGAACCTAAATCCATTAATATTAGGCTTCTTTGCTGAGGACATCCTTGTAGACTCTTGGGAGTTTTAATTGCACTAGGTTTCTATATTGCCCCCAAAATGTTCTTCAATATCTGTAGTCTTTCCTAGTACCTGCTACCTCCTTCTTTCTCCCACTTGAACTCTCCTGGTCCTATCCCCATCTCCCCCCAGTCCATACAGTGAACCTACTTTTATTCCCCCTTCCCTAGGGGAACCATGTACCCACCTCAACACCTTGAGCCCTTCTTGCTGTCACTAAGCCTCTCTGCGTTTGTGGATTGTAGATTGGATAATCCTTTACAGCTAATATCTACTTATAAGTTAGAACATAGCATGTTTGTCTTTCTGTCCTGGGTTACCTCACTCAGGATATTTTTTCTCTTTAGTTCTATCCATTTGCCTTCCAAGTCCATGTTATTTATTCTAACAGCTAAGTAATACTTCATTGTGTGAATGTATCACATTTTTATCCATTCAGTTGATGAACTCTTGATATTTTTTCAGGTTCTGATTTGTTACAAATAAAAGCCACTATGAACATAGTTGAGCAAATGCCCTTGTGGTAGGATGAGGCATCCTTTGGGTATATGCCCAAGAGAGGTATAGCTGAGTCTTGAAGTAGATCAATTCCCAATTTTCTGAGAAATCACCATATTGTCTTCTAAAGTGGCTGTACAATTTTGCACTCCCACTAGTAATGGAGGAGTTTTTCCCTTGCTCCTACCCTTGCCAGCTTGAGCTGTCACTTTTATTTTTTACCTTAGCCATTCTGACAGCTGTAAGATGAAATCTCAGATTCGTTTTGATTTACATTTCCCTGATGGCTAACAATGTTGAACATTTCTTGAGGTGTTTCTGAGTCATTTGAGATTCTTCTGTTGAGAATTCTCTGTTTAAATCTCTATCCTATTTTTAGTTGGATTATTTGGTTTTCTAATGTTTAGTTTCTTAAGTCCTATATGTATTTTGAATATTGGCCTTCTTCCAGATGTGGAGTTGTTGAAGATCGTTGCCTATTCTGTAGGCTGCTGTTTTGTCCCTTTGATGTTTTCCTTTGCCTTACAAAAGCTTTTCAGTTTAACGAAGTCCCATTTATTAAATGTTGATCTTAGTACCTGAGCTATTGCTGATCTGTTCAGGAAGCTGTCTCCTGTGCCAATGCGTTCTACGCTATCCCCTACTTTCTATTCTGACTGCTTTTTTGTTGAGGTGTTTGATCCACTTGGACTTAAATTTTGTGTAGGTTGATAGGTTGATAGATGTGGATATATTTTCATTCCTCTAAATGTCATCATCCATTTATACCAACACCATTCGTTGAAGAGTATGTCTTTTTTTTTTTTCATTGTATATTTCTGGCTTTTTTATGAAAGACCAGGTGTCCCTGGGTACTTAGATTTACATCTTTGTCTTCAATTCAACTCCATTAATCAACCTGTCTGCTTTTATGCCAAAAACATGGCATTTTTGTTATTATTAGTCTGTACAGCTCAAAATCAAGGATGGTGTACATCTTATTGTACTGGGATTGTTTTAGATATCCTGGATTTTTTATCTTTCCATGTGGAGTAAGTATTGTTCTTTCAATTCTATAAACTGTGCTGCCATTTTGATGGAGATTGTGTTGAATCTGCAGATTGCCTTTGGTATGGTGGTCATTTTTATTGTATTAGTTCTACCCATCCATAAACATGGGAGATCTTTCATCTGTTATCCTCTTCAATTTCTTTCTTCAAAGACTTGAAGTAATTGTCATATAGGTATTTCACTTGCTTGAATAGGGTTAAAGCCCCAACATATTTTATATTATTTGTGATTATTGTGAAGGTTTGTTTCCCTGATTTATCAACCCTTTAATCACTTGCATAAAAGAGGGCTACTATTTTTTGAGTTAATTTTGTATGCATTCACTTTGCTAAAGGTGTTCATTAGCCATAGGAGTTCTTTGGTTTAATTTTTGGGGTTTGTGCATATTATTATGTCATCTACAAATAGCCATACTTTTATTTCCTCCTTTCCAAATTGTAGGCCCTTGATCTCCTTTAGTTGCTTTAATGATCTAGCTATAACTTCAAGTACTACACTGAATAAATATGGAGAGAGTGGACAGGTGTCCATCCAATTTCATGTTGGCTTTTAACTTGTTGTATATTTCCTTTATTATGTTTAAGTATGTCCCTTGTATCCCTGATCTCTCAATGTAAAGCTTCTTGGATATTGTCAATGGCTTTTCCAGTATCTAATGAGATGATTTTTTTCTTTCAATTTATTTATATTGTGGATTATATTGACAGATTTTTATATGCTGAAACATCCCTATATCTCTGGGATGAAGCCCACTTGATAATGCTGAATGATGTTTTTGATGTGTTTTTGGATTCTATTTATGAGTATTGTATTGAGATTTTTGCATCAATATTTATAAAAGAAATTGCTCTAAAATTCACTTTCTTTGTTGAGTCTTTGTGTGGCTTGATTATAAGAGTGACTTTGTTGCCTCAGAAAATGAAATTGGCAATATTTCTTGTTTCTATTTTGTAGACTAATTTGAGGAATAATAGTATAGTGCTACTTTGAAAGTCTGAAAATATTCACAGGAGTAAATACAGAGACAAAATGTAGAGCAGAGACTGAAGGAAAGGCCATCTAGAGACTGCTCCACCTGGGGATCCATCCCATATACAGCAACCAAACCCAGACAATATTGCAGATTCCAAGAATTGCATCCTGACAGGAGCCTGATATAGCTGTCTCCTGAGAGGCTGTACCAGAGCCTGACAAATACAGAGGCAAATTCTCAGTGCCAACCATTGAACTGAGAACAGGGTCCCCAATTGAGGAATTAGAGGAAGGACTGAAGGAGCTGAACGGGTTTGCAACCCTGTCTGAACAACAATATCAAGCAACCAGATTCCTCAGAGCTCCCAAGGACTAAACCACCAACCAAAGAGTACACAGGGACAGACTCTTGTCTAGTATTAATCGGAAGAGAGGCCCTTGGACCTGTAAAGGCTTGATAACCGTGTGTAGAGGAATGCCAGGACAGGAAAGCAAGTGGGAATGTGTTGGAGGATGGCAGTGCACCCTCATAGAGGCAGAGGGAAGGTGAATGGGATAGAAGGTTTCTGGAGGGGAAACCAGGAAAGAGGATAACATTTGAAATATAAATAAAGAAATATCCAATAAAAGAAAAAAAAAAAGAAAATTAAAATTAAAAAAGAAAACCTGGAGCAGAAGGGACTTGCAAACCCATAAGAACAACAATACCAACCAGAGCTCCCAGGGACTAAACCAGTACCCAAAGAGTACACATAGACAGACCCATGGCTCCAGCTGCATATGTATCCAGAGGATGGCCTTATTGGGCACCAATGGGAAGAGAAGCCCTTGGTCCTGTCAGGGCTGGACCCCCTCAGTGCAGGGAAATGTCAGGGCAAGAAGAGGGGGGTAGTTGTGGAGGGAGAACACCCTCACAGAAGAAGGGGGAGAGTAGATAGGATAGGGGGCTTATGGATGGGAAACCGTGAAAGGGAATAACAATTGAAATGTAATAAGAAGTATCCAATTAAAAAATTAATTCTGATAGAATTTTGTATTAAAACCATCTGGTCCTGGCCCTTTTTAGTTGGGAGAATATTAATGACTGCTTTTATTTCCTTAGCCTTTTAGATCTATTTAAATTGTCTACTTAATCTTGATCTAAATTTGGTGGGTGGTATCTATCAAGAAAATTGTTCATTGCTTTTTGATTTTCCAATTTTCTTCAATATAGGTATTTGAAGCATGACTAACAATTCTTTGGATTTTCTCAGTATCTTTTGTTATGTTCCTCTATTCGATTCTCATTCCATTAATTTGGGTGTTCTCTCTGTGTTTTTCAGTTAGTTTGGATAAGGGCTTTTCTGTCTTGTTGATATTTTCAAATGACCAACTCTTTTGTTTCCTTCATTATTTGTATTGCTCTCTTGTTTCTATTTTATTGATTTCAGTCCTCAGTTTGATTATTCCCTGCTATCTACTCCTTTTGTATGTGTTTTCTTCTTTTTTATCTAGAGGTTTGATGTGTACTGCTAAATTGATAGTTTAAAATCTTCCCGGGGTTGGGGATTTAACTCAGTGGTAGAGTGCTTGCCTAGGAAGCGCAAGGCCCTGGGTTCGGTCCCCAGCTCCGAAAAAAAGAACCAAAAAAAAAATCTTCCCAATTTCAATATGAAAGTACTTGGTGCTGTGAACTTTCCTACTAGAGCCACTTTCATTGTGTTCCAAAAATTTGGGTATGCTGTGTATTCATTTTCATTCAATTCTAGGAGTCTTTAATTTCTTTTTATTTCCACTTTGACCTAGTAGTCAATCAACAAAGAGATGCTCAGTTCCCAGTAGTCATTCAGGAGAAAGTTGTTCAGTTTTCATAGTTTATAGGCTTTCTCTTGCTTCTGTTGTTGAAATCCAGCTTTAACCTGTGATATTCTGATAGGATTCAGGGGGTTATTTCAATTTTCTTGTATTAATTGAAACTTGGTTTATGACTGAATATGTTTTCAATTTTGAAGAAAGTTCTGAAGTGCTGAAGAAAGCTTTATTCTTTTATGTTTGGGTGAAATGTTCTGTAGATATCTATTAGGTCAATTTGAGTCATAATATCTCTTAGCTCCATTATTACTCTGTTTAGTTTCTGTCTTGATGACCTGTCCATTCTTGAGAAAGGGGTGGTGAAGTCTCCCACTATTATTGTGTGACGTTTTATATGTGGTTTTAGCTTCAGTGGTGTATCTTTTTTAAATTATCATTATTATTTTTTATGATCCACTCGTTAATTCACTCCTGGTCCGCCCTCCAACTGTACCTCATCCCACTTCTCCTCCTCCATCTCCAAGAAGATGTCCCTAACACACACACACACACACACACACACACACACACACACACACACACACACACACACACACACCACCAGGTCTTCCCATTCCCTGGGCCGCAAGTCTCTTAAGGGTTAGGTGCATCTTCTTTCACTGAGGCCAGACAAGGCAGTCATCTGCTGTATATGTATCAGGGACCTCTTATCAGTGAGTGTATGCTACCTGGTTGATGTCTCAGTGTCTGAGAAATCACAGAGGTCCAGGTTAGTTGAGATTGCTGGTCTTCCTATGGGTCTCCCTCCTCAGATTCATCCAGACTTCCTCTAATTCAACCACAGTGGTCCCTGTCTTATGTCCATTGGTTGGGTGCAAGTATCTGCATCTGACTCTTTCAGTTGCTTGTTAGGACTCTCAGAGGGCAGACATGCTAGGCTCTTATCTATAAGCACACCGTAGCATCAGTAATAGTGGCAGGCCTTGGAGCCTCCCCTTGAGCTAGATCCTAATTTAGGTTGGTCACTAGAACTCCTTTCCCTCAGTCTCTTCTACATTTTTGTCCCTGCAGTTCTTTCAGACAGGAACAATTCTAGGTCAGATATACAGCAAACCAACAGTCAATATCAAATTAAATTGAGAGATTTTTTTGAAGCAATCCCATAAAAATGAGGAACAAATGCCCGTTCTCCTCATATCTATTATATATAGGACTCGAATTTCTAACTAGAACAATAAGACAATAAAAAGAGATCAAGGGGTTACAACTTGGTCAAAGAAGAAGTCAATGTATCACTATTTGCAGATGATAAAATAGTATACATAATTGACCCCAAAAATTCTACCAGAGAACTTCTACAGCTGACAAACAACTTCAGCAAAGTGTCCAGATATAATATTAACTCAAACAAATCAGTAGCCTTCCTGTATACAAATGATAAATACACTGAGAAAGAAAATAGTGAAACAGAATTCTTCACAATAGTCATAATAATATAAAATACCTTGGGGGTAATTCTAACAAATGAAAGAACTGTGTGCAAGAACCTCAAGTTTCTCAAGAAAGGAATTGAAAAAGTATTCAGAAAATGGAGGAGTCTCCCATGCTTTTCAATTGGTAGGATTAACATAGTAAAAATGGACATCCTACCAAAATCAATCTACAATGGTATTTCTTTTACAAATGTGGATGCCTTCAACTACCATACGCTAGTAATATGCCAGAGTTTAGGTATATTATCATTTCTTATTAATAGAACATTTATGCAGTTCTGCCATAATAAAATCATTAACTCTAATTAACAAAATTTAAATTTCCATTTTGTAAAAAAAAACAAACATCAAATTTCTATAAACATTTTTAAATTTTTTCGTTTCATTTCTCACTTTGCATATTTCCATTTGTTTATGACGTAGTATCAGCCTCAGATTTGGAATCCATACTAAAAATATTTTAAACACTGGAGAACCATTAAAAATGTTACAAAAATATAGACAAGAAGGTTCTCTCTAGGTGATATATTTGTTTTCTGACATGTTCTTGCTTGCTTTCCCAACATGTAGCCCTAAGTATACAATCATTATAAATGAGTTCTTTATTAAGCATATTTAGATTTAGTCACATTTTTTATTTATTTTGTGTGGGTATGGATGGTTCTTCCATCACATGGGTTCCCAGGATTGATCTCTCAGGTTACCAGGCTTGGCAGTAAGCACCTTTACCTATTGAGTCATCTTGCTGGCCTACATAGAATTAATTTTTTAAGTAGGAAAAAGTAAGTAAATATTTAAAAATAAATATTTTCCTTCTTTTGGTCATCATTTTTAAAATGTCTAATTCTTTGCATTTAAAACATAATTACAGTATTTCTGTCCCTTTCCTCTTTCCAAATGCTCCCATATACTACTCCTTGTTCTCATTTAAATTCATGCCTCTTTCCATCAACTGTTATCACATACATATTTACATGTGTATATACATATATATTACTAAACATATAAATACAGTCTGCTCAGTTTCTACACTGCCACATGTAGAAATGATTTCTGGGCTGATCATTTAATATATACTTATATCTAAATCTGGATTTTGATTCATTTGGGCTTAATGGTCTCTTGTTCTTAAGTTTATTTTGAAAAGGAACGATAGAGAAAATGCAGTGTATCAAGCATAATTCTTCCTCCTTCTCCAAAGAGGACTCTTTAGAAATGAACCTCATTGGAAGCACCTGTTTTTTACAATGGGGCTGACAGAGAGAGTTTGATGGAGGAAAATGCCAATCATGTCATGAGGCAATTGATTAACTTTCTAATGTTTCTCTCCCAACTGTAAATTTCAAGTTTTACTTCTATACTTCAGAAATTATTTTTAGAAATATTGTTTGTTCAATAGAGATAATGCATTTTACTACTTCTCAGAGCAAACCACTGATCCCTATCACTGAAACATTAGGTAGGTTTCACAAATCATCCAGTCATCTGCCTCTAGCTTCAAATAAATCACTAACAGAACAGCAAAGCCAAGCAAAATGCCAATCAGAACTAAAGAATCAAAAAGAAAAGATTTATACTATTACCCTTCATGGTATTTCATCAGAAACCTTGGTTATTCTAATTTCATTTGCAATTTATTCTTGGGAATGTCTCTCATATAATATCAAATTTATCAATGGATATTTTTGAGTTGATGAAAATTCTGTAATGACATATGATAAATCTAGACTGGATATTAAAGTAGTAGTTTAAATAATGATAAATAAGATGTCTAAACATATGTGTGTGTGTGATTATTTAATTATTTTATTGTAAGGGTCCTATATTTCAAATTATGATAATTCTCTAACTTAAAAATATTTTTTATATAAAAGGGAGGATTTATTTGGAGGATTATCTACAATTATGGAGGGAGAGGCCATTGTTATCATGGTGGGAAGCAGACAAGCATAGTACTGCTGTAGTACTATGTATTGGTTTCTCCTTCTATGTTAACTGAGAGTTTTGCTGGATTTAGTAACCTGGGCTGGTATTTGTGTTCTCTTAGGGTCTGTATGACATCTGTCCAGGATCTTATGGCTTTCATAGTCTCTGGTGAGAAGTCTGGTGTGATTCTGATAGGTCTGCCTTTATATGTTACTTGACATTTTTCCCTTAATGCTTTTAATATTCTTTCTTTGTTTTGTGCATTTGGTGTTTTGACTATTATGTGACAGGAGGAGTTTCTTTTCTGGTCCAATCTATTTGGAATTCTGTAGGCTTCCTGTATGTTTATGGGCATCTCTTTCTTTAGGTTAGGGAAGTTTTCTTCTATGATTTTGTTGAAGATATTTACTGGTCCTTTGAGCTGGGAGTCTTCACTCTCTTCTATACCTATTGTCCTTAGGTTTGATCTTCTCATTGAGTCCTGGATTTCCTATATGTTTTGGACCAGTAGCTTTTTCCATTTTCCATTATCTTTGACAGCTGTGTCAATGATTTCTATGGAATCTTCTGCTCCTGGGATTCTCTCTTCTATCTCTTGTATTCTGTTTGTGATGCTAGTATCTACGGTTCCTTGTCTCTTCCTTTCGTTTTCTATATCCAAAAGGTATCTTCTATATCCAAATATCTTTATTGCTTCTATTTCCATTTTTAATTCCTTCACCTGTTTGATTGTGTTTTCCTGGAATTTGTTCAGGGATTTTTGTGATTCCTCCTTATAGGCTTCTACCTGTTTATTTATGTTTTCCTGTGTTTTCTAAGGGAGTTCTTTATGTCTTTCTTGAAGTCCTCCATCATCATGATCAAAAGTGATTTTAAATCTAGATCTTGCTTTTCTGGTGTGTTTGGATATTTAGTGTTTGCTTTGGTGGGAGAATTGGTCTCCAATGATGCCATATAGTCTTGGTTTCTGTTGCTTGGGTTCCTGTGCTTGCCTCTCGCCCTAAGGTTGTTCTGCTATTTCTGACAGTGGCTAGACCGTCCTATAGCCCTTTGTGTTAGGAGTGCTGTAGACCTGTTTTCCTGTTTTCTTTCACCCATTTATGGGAACCGAGTGTTGTGCTTTCAGGCGTGTAGTCTTTCCTGTCTACTGGTCTTCAGCTTTTCCTGTGGGCCTGTGTTCTGAGTCAACCAGGCAGGTCGCTTGGAGCAGAAAAGTTGGTCTTACCTGTGGTCCTGTGGCTGAAGTTGCTCCTGGGGTGTTGCTTTTGAGCTCTCCCTGAGGGCGGCAACCAGGAGGGCCTGTGCCTCCTTTTCCTGGGGCCCCCTTGCACTGTGGTTCCAGATGGAGTTAGGTGTTTTCCTCTGGAGTCAGAAATGTGGGCAGAAACCAACCAGAGCTTCCAGGGACTAAGCCACTACCCAAAGACTATACATGGACTGACCCTGGGCTCCAACCTCATAGGTAGCAATGAATAGCCTAGTAAGAGCACAAGTGGAAGGGGAAGCCTTTGTTTCTGCCAAGACTGAAACCCCAGTGAACGTGATTGTTGGGGGGAGGGCGGTAATGGTGGGAGGATGGGGAGGGGAACACCAATATAGAAGGGGAGGGGTAAGGGTTGGGGGATGTTGGCCCGGAAACCGGGAAAGGGAATAACAATAGAAATGTAAATAAGAAATACTCAAGTTAATAAAGATAAAAAAAATAAAATAATAACAACAGGAAAAAAAAAAAAAAGAAATGTGGGCAGAATGTAGTCTCTTCTGGCTTTCCAGGTGCGTCTGCCCCTCTGAAGGTTTAGCTCTCCCTCCCACCTGATTTGGGTGCAGGGAGCTTTTGACCGGGTCCCTTCAGGTCCAGGAGGTGTCTGGACGGTAGGGGACCTGCTGCTTGAGTGCCCCTATCTTCCGGTTCCCAGAGGCCCTATACAGTTTCCTCTTGGGCCAGGGATGTGGGCAGGGGTGGGCAGTATTGGTGGTCTCTCCCACTCTGCAGTCTCAGTAGTGCCCACCTGTCCGGGCGGTGAGCTCTCTCCCTTTCTTTTTTTTAATTGGATATTTTTTATTTACATTTTAAATGTTATTCCCTTTTCTGGTTTCTGATTCATAAGCCCACTATTCCACAGGACTCCCCTTCTTCTATAACAGTGTTCCCACTCCCCAACCACCCCCTTCCCACCTCCCCGCCCTGACATGCTCCTACACTGGGGGTCCAGACTTGGCAGGACCAAAGGCTTTCCTCCTATTGGTGCCCAACAAGGCCATCCTCTGCTACATATGAAGCTGGAGCCATGGGTCTTTCCATGTCTTTGGGTAGTGGTTTAGTCCATGGTAGCTCTGGTTTTAGTTGGTATTGATGTTCTTATGGGGTTGCAAGCCTCTTCAGCTCCTTCAATCCTTTCTCTAACTCCTCCAATGGGGAGTCCATTCTCAGTTAGCCTCTGTATTTGTCATGCTTTGGCTGAGCCTCTCAGGAGACTGCTTTATCAGGTTCCTGTCAGCATGCACTTCCTTGCTTCATCAATATTGTCTAGTTTTGGTGGATATATATATATGTATATTGAATACCCATGTGGGGCAGAATGTGAGTGACCATTCTTTAAGTCTCTGCTACTGCAAATTTTGTCTCTATTGCTACTCCTATGAATATTTTTGTTCCCTCTTTTAAGAGGACTGAAGCATCCACACACAAGTTGTCCTTCTTGAACTTCATGTGGTCTGTGGATTGTTTCTTGGGTAATTTGAGTTTTGGGGCTAATATCCACTTATCACTGAGTGCATACCACTGATTTTTAATTCCATGATTTTAGTAGGATTTCTTTAAGTTTCTCTCCATTTAATTTGATGTTGTCTACTGGTTTGCTATATATTGCTTTTACTGTTTAGTTTGGGGCTTGAATTCCTGATCTTTCCAAGACTTTTAACATGAAGGTGTGTTATATTTTGTTAAATGCTTTCTCAGCTTCTAATGAATGAGATGACTATGTGGTTTTTTTCCTTTGAGTTTGTTTACCTAGTGGATTATATTGATGAATTTCCTTATATTGAACCATCCCTTCATCCCATGGATGACGCCTACTTGATCATGATGGATGATTGTTTTAATGTGTCCTTCAATTTGTTTTGTGGCAATTTTATTGAGAATTTTGGCATTGCTATTCATAAGGGAAATTTTTCTGAAGTTCACTTTCTTAGTTGAGTTCTCCTGTGTAGGTATAAGTGTAATTGTGCTTCCTACAATGGGCTAGCTAGTGTTGCTTCTGTGCCTATGTTGTAGAATTGTTTGAATACTACTAGTATTAGGTCTTCTTTGAAGGTCTGACAGAATTGTTCCCTAAACACATCTGTTCCTGGGCTTTTTGTCACTGGGGGAACTTGAATGATTGCTTCTATTGCTTCATGGTTTATGGGACTGTTTAAATGGTTTATCTGATCCTGATATATCTTTTGTATCTGGTGTTGGTCTAGAAAATTGTCCATTTCATTTAGATATTCCAGTTTTGTTGAATATAGGCTTTTGGAGTAGGACCTGATGAAATTTTAATTTCCTCAATTTATGTTATGTCTCCCTTTTCATTTCTGATTTTGTTCATTTGAATACTATATTTTTGCCCTCTGGTTAGTCTGGCTAAAGGTTTATCTATGTTGTTGATTTTCTCAAAGAACCAGCTCCTGGTTTTGTTGATTCTTTATATAGTTTTTTTTTTGTTTGTACTTGGTTGATTTCAGCCCTGAGTTTGATTATTTCATTCTATCTACTCCTTTTGGGTGTATTTGCTTCTATTTGTTCTAGAACTTTTAGATGTGCTGTCAAGATGGTAATGTATGCTCTTTCTGTTTCTTTTTGGAGGCACACAGAGATATGAGTTTTCCTCTTTAGCACTGCTTTCATTGTGTCCCACAAATTTGGGTATGTTGTGTTTTCATCATCAAAATATTCTAAATGTCTTTATTTTCTTTCTTCCTTCCTTTCTTCCTTCCTTCCTTCCTTCCTTCCTTTCTTTCTTTCTTTCTTTCTTTCTTTCTTTCTTTCTTTCTTTCTTTCTTTCTTTCTTTCTTTCTTTCTTTCTTCCTTGAACAACTTATCATTGAGTAGAACATTGTTCAACTTCCATGTATATGTGGGATTTCTGTCTTTTTTGTTTTTATTGAAGATCTCTATTAGTCTGTGGTGATCTGGTAGGATGCATGGGATTATTTTAATCTTGTGCATCTGTTGAGGCCTGTTTTGTGACTGATTACACAGTCCATTTTAGAGAAGGTACCATGAGGTGCTGAGAGGAAGGTATATTCTTTTGTTTTAGGATGAAATGTTCTATAGATATTTGCTAAATCCATTTGGTTTGTAACTTCTGGTAGTTTCTCTGTGTCTTTGTTTAGTTTCTGTGTCCATGATTTGCTCATTGGTGAGAGAGTGGTGTATTAATGTGTGAGGTACAATGTGTGGTTTGATATTTAGTAAAGTTTCTTTTATGAATGTAGGTGCCTTTGCATTTGGAACATAGACATTCAAGTTTGAGAGTTCATCTTGTTGGATTTTCCCTTTCATGAATATGGAGTATCCTTTCTTATCTTTTTTGATAACTTTTGATTGAAAGTTGATATTAGAATGGCTACTCCAGCTTGTTTCTTGGAACCATTTGCTTGGGAAATATTTTACAGCCTTTTACTCTGAGGTAATATCTGTCTTTGTTACTGAGGTGTGTTTCCTGTGTGTAGCAAAATGCTGGGTCCTCTTTACATACCAGTATGTCAGTGTATTTCTTTTTATTAGGGAATTGAATCCATTGATGTTAAGAGAATTAAGAAGTAGCTACTGTTGTTTCCTGTTTTTTGTTTGTTTGTTTGTTTTTTTGTTGTTGTTAGAGGTGGAATTATGTTTGTGTGGCTCTCTTCTTTTTGGGTTCCTTGAAAGGAGATTAATTTCTTGCTTTCTCTAGGGTGTAGTTTCCCTTCCTTGTGGTGAAGTTTTCCATCTATTATCCTTTGTAGGGCTGGATTTGTGGAAAGATATTGTGTAAATTTGTTTTTGTTATGGAATATCTTGGTTTCTCCATCTATGTTAATTGAGACTTTTGCTGGATATAGTAGCCTGGGTTCTCTTAGGGGCTGTATGATATCTGTCCTGGATCTTCTGGCTTTCATTGTCTCTGTAGAGAAGTCTTGTATATTTCTAATTGTTCAATCTTTATATGTTACTTGACCTTTCCCACTTTTTTCTGTTTAATATTCTTTCTTTGTTTTGTGCATTTGGTGTTTTCTCTATCATGTTACAGGAGGAATTTCTTTTATGACCCAATCTATTCGGAGTTCTGTAGGCTTCTTATATGTTCGTGGGCATCTCTTTCTTTAGGTTAGGGAAGTTTTCTTCTATAATCTTGTTGAAGATATTTACTGACCATTTAGGTTGGGAGTTTTCATTTTCTTCTATACCTATTATCCTTAGGTTTGATCTTCTTTTGTGTTCTGGATTTCCTGGATGTTTGAGTTAGGACCTTTTTGTATTTTACATTATCTTTGAAGGTTTTGTCAATATTTTGTGTATCTTCTCTTTCTTTCTTTCTCTTTTACTTTGTTTGTGATGTGTACATCTATGACTTCCTTCTACATTTCACTCATTCTTTTTTGAGGAAAGTTTCTAGTTACCTTTTCTTTTCCTTAGTAAGACAGAAATCAATTATGCCAAGGTAGTTTTACAAGAAGTTCCATTTTGGCTACCTGGCAGGCTAGATAAACTCCATGGTCATTTAGGGATAATCAATTAGATGCAAATGAAACATGTTGGGCATTATCTATAAGAAGGCTTTTATAGGGAGATACCCTTTAACACAGGTGTCATTTATCAGGCAAGCTTTGGAGCTTGCAGCTAATTTGGAAGATGGAGCCCTTGACTTCAAGAGGGAATAGTAACCTAAAAGGAACCCATGATTTGATAACAATAAGGAAACATCTTACATTTCTAGATGGCCTATGCCACTGCACATTTATGCAATTGAAAATTAAATTTTAACAATTATTTATTATAGTGAATATAGTATGAGTAAGGGTGCATGTACAGATGCCAGAAGATAACTTTGTGAAATTTGTTACCTCTTTTCATCTTTACATAGTTTCCAGGGATTGAATTCAGGGTGTGTGTGTGTGTGTGTGTGTGTGTGTGTGTGTGTGTGTGTGTGTGTGTATGTGTGCATGATTGCATGTGCATAGTGGCTTGAAAATTACCAAACAGTACAAACTAGCTGGCTAGCAATTTCTAGGATATCTACCTATATCCAATTCCTTAGCATGTAATTATCAACAAAACTCACCATTTCATTTTTTAAGTTTATTCATTTCTTTTTTATTTCCTCTACCTTCCTTTCTTCTCTCCAGCTCCTCCAAGGTCCCTTTAACGCCTTCCATGTTTCTCCCCACTCTTAAGCTAATAGCCTATTTTTCTTTGATATTATTGTTACATACATACATACACACATACATACATTTGTTGTTTATGTGTATATGGTTTCAAGGATGACAAATCTCCATTGGACAATCAATAAGAGAGCTCATTCCTGGTAGTGGCTAATTCTCTTCTCAGAAGTCATCAGTTGAGTGTAGTTCTTGTCTCGGAGTGTGACACTGAGGAGTTTCCTCCTTTCCACATTAATATTTCCATTGATATTGTCATTGTTCTGGCATTTTTGTGTAGCCATTTCTAGGAAAGACTGTTTCAGCAGCAAATTTCCTGCTATTCTCTCTCAGACAGTCTTTCTGCTATCTCTCCAGTGATGTTTCTTGACCCATAGTTGCAGGAGCTCTGATGTAGGTATATGTGTTGGAGCTGGGCTCCCTGCAGTCTGTTTATCTGTGCATTGTGCCCAATGTGATTTTTTTGTGATGATCTCCTATTTTTATCAAATAGGCTTCTTTGATGAAGGAAGGTAGCTATAATTATCAATAGGTATAAAGATAAGTTTTATAATGTAGTTAGGAATTACGATGGTCTAGGAACATGGCAGTAGTAGATCTCATTAATTCTGGAAAACTGACTAGGTTTTCAATGCTAGACATGATTACTCACCTGTTAAATGGGTCTTAAGTCCAATTAGAAAACTGTTGGTGCCACGAACATGTGAGTGCCACTTACTATACCTTTATAATATCTTGCCATATTGGTTGTTGTCATGGCGCGTAGGGTTTGCAGCTGTGTAGAACTATTTCATTCCCTCCTTTGTCAAATTGCATAGTATTTTGGGGAAGTATGGAAGAGGTATTTAGACCAGATCTAGCTTGAAGCATCTGGGTCCTGTGACCTAAGCATATGTTATCTCCAGGAATAGGAGGCCACCCTTAAACCCCCTGAAGCAACCAAGGCTTATATTGATATACTGTATTGTTTTGACAATCATAGGAACTACTGTAATCAACCATTGAAAAGGAGGTTTCTTGTGTCTGGTGCGGGGGATTTTTTCTTAGTTTATGATTCTTGTAGGGAACACTTTCAGCTTAAGTACATTATCTGCCATCTATATCTATAACTATATATCTCTGTCTGTCTCTATCTCCTTGTGTGTGTGTGTGTGTGTGTGTGTGTGTGTGTGTATGTGCACACATGTGCAACATGATTGATTCCTTGAGGATTTATCAAATGACATTGGTGTTATTTGTCCCTTGTCTTACCTTCTCTTGTATGGACCTCAATCCTCTCTCCCATGTTGAGTCACCTCTGTGTTATTCAATATGAGTGAATCCCCCTATTTCATATTACCTGTATTCTGCTATGCCATGCCCCTCTTAAGATTCCAATCTCCCTCACCTATGCTACCTTTATGCCTTCTTATTTTCTATAGTTACTCCATGTTGAGATACTTATACCTGAGGATTTCAAGCTAGAACCAAAGATGAAGGATAACAAACCACATAATCTTTTCTAGGTTCAAGATTACACAATTTCATTTTATTTACAGGTAAATAGTAACTCAGTATGCATATGTTTATATTTTCATTATTTATCAATTTGATGAAGAACAATAAGGCTGTTTACCTTACTTGGTTATTGAAAATTGAGAGACTATGAACACTGCTCAGCAAGTATCCTTGGAGAAGGATGTGACAAGAATTGGTATAGCTAGGTCATATGATAGGCTGATTTTTATTATTTTAAAGATTTTCAATATTGCTTTCCAGAGTAGCTGCACCAATTTGCTAATGAGGATTTCCCTTTTCCCACAATGTTTAGCATATTTTTAGAATTTTATAAGTGAATACTGTATTTACATCGCTTTTCACTTTTATGGGGGTATAAAGATAAGTGCTTCAAATACAGGTAGAGATTATATTGGCCTAGTGAACTGTTGTAAAATGATCTGCTTTAGGGTCTATACTCTTTCCAGCCATGAATAGTTGGCTAGGTTTACAGTACTAGGCATGAGTTCCCTTGTAATGAATAAGTTCTATTAGTGAGCTCTTGATTGCCCTCAAGATAAAGTGTCTCAATTTCACATTTGCAGATTGTTTGCCAAGCCAGTTATTGTTGTGGTTCAGAGATATTACAGTTGGGTGAGATTATTGATTACTATTATCCCTTGGTAGCTTTCATAGCATTTTATGACAATGTGTTAGTCTTCTTTATCAGTTCTAACTCTGTTTCCCCAAGCCCTGTGTCTGACTCAGTAGTGTCTTTGGCAATAAGCAACCAAGACAATCGCAATAGCCTATGTTGTTTTGGGAGTCTCTTAGACAATCCTACATTTTCATTACTAGAACCCAACTGAGATGCTTCTTCTATTGACTGAAGATACTTGTAAAACATTTACTAGTTTCTTTCAGATGCTCCATGACAAATAGTTTCATTTGTCAAATAAATTTGTTTATCCACCCACAGAACTTTTTTGATCACCACCTGATTTAAAAAATGTACCAATCAGCAGCCAATCTGTATTCCCTTTCCTCCATCTGCAGATGCCATTTATTACTTACACAGCACAAGATTTATGTTTACTATGCTTCCTATCTCACACCAGTTAAAAGTAAAATTGCATGACTTTAGTTTGTTCTGTATAACAGCTGTCTCTTATGGTATTCTGAATCTAGATCAACTGATGAGACAGTGACACATCATTTTTACTCTCCATCCACACACAAATACACATACATTATAAGTTGACATTCAGTCTCTTCAGACTGTGCTTTACAGGATTAAAATACACCCTAGAAATAAAGGTCAAGACTAATTGGCAAGGACAAGAGAGCACAGAGTTTCTGATGTTTCCCTGACCTCTGTGAAGATAGAAAATTTTGTGTGATGTGATGTTGTTGGGAGATGACCTTTTGTGATCCTGTAACAGACAGTAATAATGAATTTTGTAAATTGACTTGCTGGAGGCCAAATGAAGTTGGTTCTCTTTGGTACTTTCCTTAAAGGAGCTGGCAACAAGTATTGATGAGGTCTCTGGTTAAAAAGAGGAAGAGGAGGAGGAGGAAAAGAAAGAGGAAGGGGAGGAAGAGGAAGAGTATGAGTAGAAAGTAATCTGTTAGGATGTTGCAGCTCATGTTACTTTTCCTCGGGTCTTAGTTGACTTGGACACATTTTCAGGACTGATATTTATTCTGTTGCCTTTAGTGTACATGCAGTATAGTTCGGGAGAACATTGGGACTGATAGTACTGGGGTTACCTCCATAGAATGCAGGATCTCTGACAAGTATTTTGTGTGGTACTTCAGTTTATATGCACAGTGACAGTATACAAACACACACACACACACACACACACACACCTCAAAATTTGTGCACCAATGAGAGGTAAAAAAAATTAGACTGATGTATATAAATGTTATATTTATTCATTTGACTAATTTTAGCCCACAAATATAAAGATTGCTGTGTTCAGTCTTTTTTGTTTGGTTCTAGTTGTCATTCCTAGATAAAATTTCATTGTATTGAACATTCAAGGGAAATAGATATCAATGTTGGTAGTAGTGGAAATTCCATTACTCTTTGGCCATTCTATTTGAATCGATACCTCATGGATCATGTTGCCATAATTGTTCCCTAGAGCATTTGGCTTAATGCGGACTAATTTCTTTTTTTTTTTAATTTATTTATTTGTTTATTTATTTATTTATTTTAGAAATAATCATAATAATACAGGTCCAGCTTTTAAATGGTGGTGACAGTCATCTGATGGTCAAGGACTAGAGTATGAAGTAGCCCTCCCCATTGCATTTTCACTGGTTCTTGCACTGGGGCATGAGGTCATCTCTGTGTGAGACACACTCAGATGCTGGGAACTAAATGCTTTCCGTACCTGATGCCTTCTATTTCCTGATGGCATCGACTAACCAGGACAGCGGCAAAGCAAGGCTCTGCTGCTCACAGCCAGTGGGGTGGTGAGGGTTTACCATCGTCCTGACAATGCCAGGATCTTTCTAGTGTAGACCAGCCTTCTGCAATGGAGAAGCTGGACTGAGATATTCCAGGGGGGCCCATTTGATGTGACAGGGATGACCAAACTAGACAAGCTCAAATACCATACCTCTCTCTTTTTGTCTATGGAGAAGGGTGGGAAACCCCTGTCTTATCCTGGTTCATAGCATTTTTTTTTTTATTAACTTGAGTATTTCTTATGTACATTTGGCAAACATCCCCTTCCCCCCCCCTTCCTTATGGGTGTTCCTCCCCACCCCCCCCCCATTGCCGCCCTCCCCCCGACAGTCTAGTTCACTGGGGGTTCAGTCTTAGCAGGACCCAGGGCTTCCCCTTCCACTGGTGATCTTACTAGAATATTCATTGCTACCTATGAGGTCAGAGTCCAGGGTCAGTCCATGTATAGTCTTTAGGTAGTGGCTTAGTCCCTGGAAGCTCTGGTTGCTTGGCATTGTTGTACATAGGGGGTCTCGAGCCCCTTCAAGCTCTTCAGTTCTTTCTCTGATTCCTTCAACGGGGTCCTATTCTCAGTTCAGTGGTTTGCTGCTGGCATTCGCCTCTGTATTTGCTGTATTCTGGCTGTGTCTCTCAGGAGCGATCTACATCCGGCTCCTGTGGGGTCTGCCTTCTTTGCTTCATCCATCTTGTCTAATTGGGTGGCTCTATATGTATGGGCCACATGTGGGGCAGGCTCTGAATGGGTGTTCCTTCAGTCTCTGTTTTAATCTTTGCCTCTCTCTTCCCTGCCAAAGGGTATTCTTTTCCCTTTTAAAGAAGGGTGAACCTTCACATTTTGATCATCCGTCTGGAGTTTCATTTGTTCTAGGCCACTAGGGTAATTCAAGCATTTGGGCTAATAGCCACTTATCAGTGAGTGCATACCATGTATGTCTTTCTGTGATTGGGTTAGCTCACTCAGAATGATATTTTCAGTTCCAACCATTTGCCTCTTAATTTCATAAAGTCGTTGTTTTTGATAATGAGTAATATTCCATTGTGTAGATGTACCACATTTTCTGTATCCATTCCTCTGTTGAAGGGCATCTGGGTTCTTTCCAGCTTCTGGCTATTATAAATAAGGCTGCGATGAACATAGTGGAGCACGTGTCTTTTTTATATGTTGGGGCATCTTTTGGGTATATGCCCAAGAGAGGTATAGCTGGATCCTCAGGCAGTTCAATGTCCAATTTTCTGAGAAACCTCCAGACTGATCTCCAGAATGGTTGTACCAGTCTGCAATCCCACCAACAATGGAGGAGTGTTCCTCTTTCTCCACATCCTCGCCAGCATTTGCTGTCACCTGAGTTTTTGATCTTAGCCATTCTGACTGCTGTGAGGTGAAATCTCAGGGTTGTTTTGATTTGCATTTCCCTGATGACTAAAGATGTTGAACATTTCTTTAGGTGTTTCTCAGCCATTCGGCATTCCTCAGCTGTGAATTCTTTTGTTTAGCTCTGAACCCCATTTTTAATAGGGTTATTTGTCTCCCTCTTGGTCTAACTTTTGAGTTCTTTGTATATTTTGGATATAAGACCTCTATCTGTTGTAGGATTGGGCGGACTAATTTCTTACTCATAGTGTTGTGTCATCTGTTGTGCAGCCATGATTATTGCCTTCCAAAATGTCTGTCTCAGGGATTATTTGGCATGTTTTGTTGATGCTGTGCAAGCTTATCCAAAGAAGGCAGAAAATTGGAATGACATGTCATTTTTCTCATTATATTAAATTTACCATTAAAAGTTATACAATGCAAATTCATAAAGACATATCTTTCTACTGTGACATCACTTAAGGCTGTAATCACTGCATTTATAGAATGTGACTTTCAATGTTGATCAGTATCTTACATAACAGTATAAAGAATAGGAAGGGGTAAGAATATCTTGTCTGCTCCAATCCTGTAAACCAGATATGCAATGAGAATTTATGAGTTCCCAGGATGTCACTATAGTGTAGTGAGAGGGTTATAGAGGTAGCATTTTAAGTTAGCAAAGAGGGTATCGTTAGAAGAATTTGGCTCACTGAACTCTGAGCAGGGTATTTGTTTAGTTAGAATCTCTCCTGGGTAGCTTAGAATCATCAAACATGGAGGAAGAAAATAGTATAATTCATTTATTATTTACAATTAATTTTACCTTAGAAAAGGAGAAAAATGTTGTCTTATTAGCATTATAGCTGGCAGGTAAAATAGAATGCACCAAGTTAAATTTGAGTTTCAGATAATTAATTTTTAGTATAAGTATGTCCTAAAGGGCTATGTTTACTTAAATAAATATCTGCAACTCTCTGTATATATCATATGGATATTAGCTGTTTTATATACATATATATGCACATATACATATACATTGTGTACCAGTATTTTATTTTGGTTATATATAGCTAAATATAGAAAATGTATTTTATATTTGACAGTATTTTTCTTCTTAAAATTTATTTCTTTTATTCTTGAGATGATAGCAGTTTTTAACCAAATTTAAAAATAATTTTATATCTTCCATCTAGAAGTACATACTTTGTTTATTTTCTCCAACAGCAACAGCTTTCAAAATCAAGAATAAAATTAAATTAAATTGACATTAGCTGATCTTCGAACTAAAACAGGATAAAAACACAGGAATGGGATAGCTTGTCTTTATTTATTCTATTAAAATATTATCTTTCCCAATGAAAGTAAAAGTGATTTTGTGCTTCTAGTTTCTGCCTGCACACAGAACTAACCTGGTCCCACAACTCTCTGTACCCAAATCCTGTGGGGGGAAAGAACTGGACTCTCAGAAGTGAGGACAATCCTGAGAGTTCAGGGGAGACTGTTACTTCTGCTCACATTCCTGAACAAAGAAGACCCTACCTGGAGACTTCTGAATCCAGGAATCTAGGAGTAGTCAGGAAGAGGTTGCTTCTGGTCACTACCTATGCCCAGAGCTGAAAGTCTGGCTCCAGGTGCTTTTACATACCTGAGAGCAGAGATAAACTGCCACTTCTGCTCCAAGGGACTTGTCTGGAACCTCAGAACCCAGAAATTCATGAGTAGTATGGTTTTTACCTGTGCCTGGAGCTGAACCTGAGACACAGCTCTCTGTACCCACATAGTTTCCAGATGTGCTGACATACAGTCTTATAGGAGGGTCAAGTCAGTATTGTAAGACAGCAAGACCAGCTAACAGCAGAGACAATCTAATGGCAAGAGGCAAGCACAGGAACCTGAACAACAGAAACCAAGATTACTTGGCATCATCAGAGCCCAGTTCTCCCACCAAAGAAAATACTGGATACCCAAACACACTGGAAAAGCAAGATTTGGATTTAAAAGCTCATCTCATGATTATGATAGAGGACTTTAAGAAGGACATAAATAACTCACTTAAAAAAATACAAGACAACACAGGTAAACAAGTAGAAGCCCTTAAAGAGGAAACACAAAAATCTCTTAAATAATTATAGGAAAACACAAACAAGTGAAAGAATAGAAAAAATCATTCAGGATTTAAAAATGGAAGTAGAAACAATAAAGAAATCACAATGGGAGACAACCCTGGAGATAGAAAACCTAGGAAAGAGATCAAGAGTCATAGATGCAAGCATCAAAAACAAAATATAAGAGATAGAAAATAGAATCTCAGGGGCCAAACATACCATAGAAAACATTGACACAACCATCAAATAAAATGTAAAATCCTGAAAGGTCCTAACCCAAAACATCTAGGAAATCTAGAACACAATGAGAAGATGAAACCTAAGGATGATAGGAGTAAAAGAGAGAAAAGACTCCCAAATTAAAGGGCTAGTAAATGTCTTCAACAAAATTATAGAACAAAACTTCCCTAACCAAAAAAAAAAAAAAAATGCCCATAACACAGAAGAAACCTACAGAACTCCAAATAGATTGGGCCAGAAAAGAAATTCCTCTGGTAACATAATAGTGCAAACCCCAAATGCAGAAAACAGAGAAAGACTATTAAAAGTGTAAGGGAAAAAGGTCAAGTAACATATAAAGTGAGACCTATCAGAATTACACCAGACTTCTCCCCATTGACTATGAAAGCCAGAAGATCCTGGGCAGATGTGATACAGCCCCTAAGAGAACACAAATGCCAGCCCAGGATGGAGAAACCAGGATATTCCATGAGAAAACCAAATTTACACAATATCATTCCATAAATCTAGCCCTAAAAAGGAAAATAGATGGAAAATTCTACCACAAGGAGGGAAACTACACTCTAGAAAAACAAAAATGTAATTTCCTTTCAAGGAACTCAAAAGAAGAGAGCCACACAAACATAATTCTACCTCTAACAACAAAAATAACAGGAAACAACAATAACTATTCCTTAATATCTCTTAACATCAATGGACCCCATTAGCCAATAAAAGACATAGACTAACAGACTGGTACATAAAGAGGACCCAACATTTTGCTGCATACAGGAAACATACCTAAGTGACAAAAACAAATACTATCTCAGAGTAAAAGGCTGAAAAACAAATTTCAAATAAAATGGTCCTAAGAAACAAGCTGGAGTAGCCATTCTAATATCATCTAAAATTGACTTTCAACCAAATGTTATCAAATAAGATAAGGAAGGACACTATATATGTATGAAAGGAAAAATCCACCAAGATGAACCCTCAATCCTCAATATCTATGCTCCAAATGCAAGGGTACCAACATTCACAAAAGCAACATTAATAAAGCTTAAAGCACATATTGCCCCTCCTATATTATTAGTGGCAGATTTCAAAACCCCACTCTCACCAATGTACAAATCATGGACACAGAAACTAAACAAAGGCACAGAGAAACTAACAGAAATTATGAACCAAACGGATTTAACAGAATATTTCATCCTAAAACAAAAGAATATACCTTCTTCTCAGATTTCATGGTACATTCTCCAAAATAGACCATATAAAAGGTCACAAAACAGTCCTCAATATATACAAGAAGATTGAAATAATCCTATGCATCCTATCAAATCACCATGGACTAAGGCTAGTATACAATTACAACAAAAAAGATGGAAAGCCCACATATACAATGAAGTTGAACGACACGCTATTCAATGATAACTTGGTCAAGGAAAAAATGAAAAAGAAATTAAAGACATTTAGAATTTAATGATGATGAAGGCACAACATACTCAAACTTATGGGTGACAATGAAATCAGTGCTAAGAGGAAACCTCATAGCTCCAAGTGCCTCCAAAAAGAAACAGGAGAGAGCATATATTAGCAGCTTGACAGCAGAGCTAAAAGCTCTAGAACAAAAGGAAGCACATACACACAAAAGAGGAGATGGAAGGAAGCAATCAAACTCAGGGCAGAAATTGAACAAGCAGAAACAAAAAGAATTATACAATGAATCAAAACAAACAAACAAACAAACAAACAAACAAAAAACAGGAGCTGGTTCTTTGAGAAAATCAAGAAGAGTGATAAACCCTTAGCCAGACTAACCAGAGGTCACAGATTATCCAAATTAACAAAATAAGGAAGTAAAAGTGATACATAACAACAGAATCTGAGGAAATAAAAAAAAATTGACAGAGCCTACAGCAGCAACCAATACTCAACTGGAAAATCTGGATGAAATGGACAATTTTCTAGACAGATATAGGGCACCAAAGTTAAATCAGGTTCAGGTAAACCACCTAAATAATCCCACAACTACTAAAGAAATAGAAACAGTTTTAAATGTCTCCCAACACAAGAAAAAAGCCCAGACCAGATGGATTTAATGGAGAATTCTATCAGACATCCATAGAAGGCCTAATACCACTACTTTACAAACTATTCCACAAAATAGAAACAGAAGGAGCACTACCCAATTCCTTCTATGAAGCCACAACTATATTTATGCCTAAACCTCACAAAGTTCCAAAGAAGTAGAGTACCTCAAACCAATTTCCCTTATGAATATAGATGCAAAAATACTCAATAAAATTCTTGCAAACCGAATCCAAGAACACACTAAAACAATAATCCATCATAATCAAGTAGGCTTCATTCTAAGGATGCAGGGATGGTTCAATATATGGAAAGCAATCAACATAATCCAGTATGCAAACAAACTCAAAGAAAAAAACCCAAATGGTCATCTCACTAGATGCTGAGAAAACATTTAACAAAATTCAACACCTCTTCACATTAAAAGTCTTGGAAAGCTCGGGAAATCAAGGCCCATAACTAAACATAGTAAAAGAAATATACAGCAAACCAGTAGCCAACATCAAACTAAATGGAGAGAAACTTGAAGCTATCCCACTAAAATTAGGTACAATGCTGCCCACTTTCTTTCTACTTACACAATATAGCACTCCAAGTCCTAGCCAGAGCAATCAGACAAAAAAGGATGTCAATGTGATATAAATTGGGAAGAAATAAGTCAAAATATCATTATTTTCAGATGGTATGATAGTATACTTAAGGGACCCCAAAAGCTCCACCAGAGAACTACTAAGACTGAGAAACAAATTTAGCAAAGTGGCTAGGTATAAAATTAACTCAAACAAATCAGTAGCCTTCTTCTATTCAAAGGATAAACAGGCTGAGAAAGAAATTAGGGAAATGACACCTTTCACAATAGTCACAAATAATATAAAATACCTCAGTGTGACTTTAACCAAGCAAGCGAAAGATCTGTATGATAAGAACTTCAAGTCTCTGAAGAAAGAAATTGAAGATCACAGAAGATGAAAAGATATCCCATGCTCATGGATTGTCAGGATTAATATAGTAAAGATGGTCATTTTGCCATAGGCAATCTACACTTTCAATGCAATACCCACCAAAATTCCAATTCAATTATTCTCAGAGTTAGAAAGAAAAATTTGCAAATTCATTTGGAATAGCAAAAAACCCAGGGTAATCAAAACTACCGTCAACAATAAAAGAACTTCTGGTGGAATCACCATCCCTGACCTCAAGTAGTATTACAGAGCAATAATGATAAAACTATATAGTATTGGTACAGAGATAGGCAAGTAGATTAATGGAGAATTGAAGACTCAAAATTAACCCACATACCTATGGTCACTTGATCTTTGACAAAGGGGCTAAAATTATCCAGTGGAAAAAAGATAGCATTTTCAATAAATGGGGCTGGTTCAACTGGTCAGCATGTAGAATGAAAATCGACTCATTCTTATTGCCCCGTACAAAGCTTAAGCTCAAGTAGATCAAGGGCCTCCACATAAAACCAGATATACTAAAAGTAATAAATGAAGAAGTGGGGAAGAACATTGAACACATGGGCACTGGAGAAATTTTCCTGAGCAGAATACAGAAGGCTTATGCTCTAAGATCAAGAATCGATAAATGGGACTTCATAATATTGCAAAGATTCTGTAAGGCAAAGGACACCATCATTAGTATAAAACAGCAACTAATAGATTGGGAAAAGTTCTTTACCAATTCTATATCCGATAGAGGGATAATATCCAGTATGTATAATGAACTCAAGATGTTAGACTCCAGAAAATCAAGTAACCCTATTAAAATTGGGGTACAGAGCTAAACAAAGAAACCTCGACTGAAGAATATCAAATGGATGAGAATTACTTAAAGAAATGTTATATCCTTAATCATCAGGGAAACACAAATCAAAACAACACTTAGTTTCCACCTCACACCAGTAGGAATGGCTAAGTTGAAAACTTCAGGTGACAGGAAAAGTTGGTGAGTATGTGGAGAAAGAAGGACACTCCTACATTTTTGTTGGAAGTGCAAGCTGGGACAACCATGCCGGAAATCATTATGGAGATTCCTCAGAAAATTGGATATGGTACTAACGGAGGACCCAGCTATACCACTCCTGGGCATATAACCAAAAGATGCTCCAACATACAACAAGGACACATGCTCTACTTTGTTCACAGCAGCCTTATTTATAATAGCCAGAAGCTGGAAAGAACCCAGATGTCCTTCAACAGAGGAATGGATACAGAAAGTGTGGTACATTTATACAATAGTGTACTACTCAGCTATGAAGAACAATGACCTCATGAAAATCTTAGGCAAATGAATGGAATAGTAAATATCATCCTGAGTGAGGTAACCCAATCACAAAAAAACCACTCACTGATAAGTGTATGTTAACCTTAAAACTCAGATTACCCAAGACACAATCCACAGACCCCATGAAGCTCAAGAAGAAGGATGACCAAAGTGAGGATGCTTTTGTACTTCTCAAAAGAGGGAACAAAAATATTCATAGATGTAGATATAGAGGCAAAATTTGCAGCAGAGACTGAAGGAATGGGCATTCAGATCCTGCCCCACCTGAGGATGCAGCCCATATTAAAGCCACCAAACCCAGACAATATTGGTGAAGGCAAAAAGTGTATGCTGACAGGAGCCTGATGTAGCTGTCTCCTGAGAAGCTCAGTCAGAGTGTGACAAATACAGAGTCAAATTCTAGCAGCCCACCATTGAACTGAGAATGGGCTCCCAATTGGAGGAGTTAGAGAAAGGATTGAAGGAGCTGAAGTGGCTTGCAATCCCATAAAAACAACAATACCAACCAACCATTGCCCCCAAGGACTAAACCACCACCCAAAGTATACACATGGAAAGACCCATAGCTCCAGCTGCATATGTAACAGAGGATGGCCTTATTGGGCAGCAATGAGATGAGAAGCCCTTGGTCCTGCCAAGGCTGGACACCCAGGGTAGGGGAATATCACAGTGGAGAGGAGGGTGTGTGGTTGTTTGGGGGAACACCCTCATAGTAGAAGGTGTAGACAGATGGGATAAGGGGTTTATTGATGGGAACCAGGAAAGGGAATAGCATTAAAATGTAAGTGAATAAATATCCAATTAAAAAAGTATTAAAAACAATTTTGTAAAAGTGAATTGTACCTATTTATTAATATAACTTAATATATTTTTACAAACATAGAATATTTCATGAATTTTTTTTAAAAATTTCAATTTTGGAAGCATGGTTTGTGATGATATTAATACAATAGAAATTTATATATCAAGGTATACATATATTTTGTGATATATATATATATATATATTCCACATAACATAATATTTACATGGGGTGTGTACAGATGTTACATTAATAGGGTGCTTCATTTATAAGAATTGGTGTATTGCTATGACAAAATATCATGTAAGATTTTGAAACCTCAAAACTCATTCCAGTGACATGCTTTCTTCAAGGAGGTCACATATCCTAATCCTTCCCAAACAGCCCCATATACTTTCTCCAAGCATTCAAACATATAAACCTATGAGGGTCAGTGCTCTCATCAAACAACCACAATGGGATTTCTTCTAAGGAGCGACTTCAGGCCTGAGACCAGAGGTAAGACCAACTTTCTTGCTCCAAGTGACCTGCCTGGTGGACTCAGGACACAGGCCCACAGAACACCTCAAGACCAGTAGACAGGAACGACTACATGCCTGAAAGCAGAACACTCTGTTCCCATAACTGGCTGAAAGAGAACAGGAAAACAGGTCTACAGTACTCCTGACACACAGGCCTATAGGACGATCTAACCACTGTCAAAAATAGCAGAACAAAGTAACACCAGAGACAACGTGATGGCAAGACCCAAGCACAAGAACCCAAGCAACAGAAACCAAGAGTACATGGCATCACTGGAGATCAACTCTCCCACCAAAGCAAACAGTGAATATCCAAATGCACCAGAAAAGCAAGGTCTAGACTTAAAATCACATTTGATCATGATGATGGAGGACTTCATGCAAGACATAAAGAACTCCCTTAGAGAAATGCAGGAAAACACAAATAAACAAGCAGAAGCCTATAGAGAGGAAACACAAAAATCCCTTGGGAGGGGATAAGGAATCAAAGTTTAAAACAGAGACTGAAGGAACGCCCATTCAGAGCCTGCCCCACATGTGGCCCATATATCTAGAACCACCAAACTAGAAAAAAAGGATGAAGCAAAGAAGTACAGGCCGACAGGAACCTGGATGTAGATCTCTCCTGAGAGACACAGCCAGAATACAGCAAATACATAGGCAAATGCCAGCAGCAAATCACTGAACTGAGAACAGGATTCAGAGAAAGGACTGAAAGAGCTTGAGGGGGCTTGAGACCCTATATGAACAACAATGCCAACCAACCAGAGCTTGCAGGGACTAAGCCACTACCCAAAGAGTATACATGGACTGACCCTGTACTCCAACCTTATAGGTAGCAATGAATAGCCTAATAAGAGCACCAGTGGAAGGGGCAGCCCTTGTTCCTGCCAAGACTGAACCCCCAGTGTATGGGATTGTTGGTGGGAGGGTGCAGTAATGTGGGGAGGATGGGGTGGGGAACACCCATATAGAAGGGGATAGTGGGGAGCGGTTAGGGGCATGTTGGCCTGGAAACCTGGAAAGGGAATAACAATTGAAATGGGGGTAGGGGGGAGCGATTAGGGGGATGTTGGCCTGGAAGCCTGGAAAGGGAATAACAATTGAAATGTAAACAAGAAATACCCAATTTAATAAAGATGGAGAAAAAAATAAAATAAGCAGAAAAAAAAGAAAGAAAGAAAAGGAGTGTTTGTATTCATCTGAACAGAAACAGGGTCTTTAAGCATAATATCTTATTTTTAAGTGGCAATCAGTATTACTCTATTTTGTATGGAGTTTTTGCTGTGCCTTACCTAAGTTCTTTACTAATGATATACATGTAGCCCCCATAAGACTATTTTAATAGATTAAAAATTTTCACCAAATTTAAATTTAGATACTCAGAAAAGAAATATTTAGTCAGAAAGTGTGATTATATTGCTGGATGTCATTCAACCCCTTTTGTTGCAGTCTTGAAGGTTTCCATGAAGAAGACCTCATGCATTATATCATGGCTGATTCAAATACATAGGGAATTTGCCAAGTACACTGTGTCTCTCTACACATTAGAGATTTGGTGGCAAAGGGCAGATGTCATTAAAGTGTTAAAACAAGAGTCCTTTTCTAGAAAATCCTTCCTAGGTATGTTAGCATCCTATGTTCATGAGTGGAAGGCTTAGAAAGTATAGCTAAAGATGGAATCCGTGGCAACATATCATCTCAGTTTCTGCATTTGTTGCATGAAAATCAGTTCGGGCATCTGGGAGAGGGTGATATGACTGACTCCAGGGCCCAAAGTGATCGACAAATGTCCATGCTAGTCAGATCTTCCAGCATGCTCGAGTCAGAGCAAGAGGGCCCTGGTAACTGCAGAAAAAGATACCTCACAGCTTGTATGGAAGGAATCTTGGCAGCCTCAGAAGATACCTGCTAATACCTTTCACTTATGCAGTTTGGCAGGGCAGTAGCGCATGAGGGCAGTGACTTGGGCCTGGTTGGGAAATGTTGGCATCAAAAATAGCCTTTCTGGGATTGAAATCCTAAGGTTGAAACTTAAACAGTATAAGAAAAACATTTCTGGAACCCCCCCTCTCTTGCTGGACACCAGATGGTGGCTCTAAATCTGAAGTGTAGACAGGTTAGAAAAGAAAGTATTTAGAGCACCGGTAAAGTCATTATTTGAATAATGTGAAACATAATGGTTTCTTTGGTAACAAAGCCAAGTGGACACCCACACGATCTTAGAATGCACTGGGTTTCTTTCTGTTCTCAACTCCACCTACAGTCCAACAATATTGAAACTGTATAAAGAGAAAACGAAAAGAAGCAGCGTTTTACTCCAGAGGGGATTAGTTCTCTGTAAGAATATATTAGTAACCTGTCTCTAAAGTTATGAGAAATCAGAAAAAGCAGTTTTAAAATTATGACTCCCTTCTTTCTCATTCTCTTTTTGTTTGTCACTCAAATGGTTCTCTGTATATTTCCAGCACATGTACAGGGAGGACACTGAGAAATATGAGACAGTAAAAAATGGGAAACATTAGCCCATCCAGACTATTCATATTCTTAGTGCTTACCAGATAGAGGTAGTATTTAAAGGCAAAACAAGTTCAAAAGGAAACATTTTTTTATTATAATTTTGTGAGCAGAGATTTTCTGAGCTCAGGGATTAAGAGTACTTGCTGCTTCTTCAAAGGACTCAAATTCTATTCCTAGTACCTACCCCGGACTGCTCACAACTGTTACTGCTCAGCCTATAACTCTAGCTCCAGTGAATTCTATGCCCTACTCTTCCTCCAAAGAATGAAGCCCTCCCATTTTTATATACATTCTCTCTCACATATGTTCATACTCAAAAATAAAATGATCTTTAAAAGAACAAATAGATAATTTATTTTCTTGATGATAATGCTATTCTGATTAGAAAATGAGGACTCATATGCAGTGAGGGGAAAAAAGGAGCTTCTTATTGACTTATAGACCGTTCTAGTAGAATTCTTTTTCATGTTGTCAACCTTGCTTTTATGGAAGTTTTCCCATGAATTGCTAGAAACTTCTCACTTAACCATTTTAATAACAGCTTTTCCATGGGGACACATACTCTCCACAAACATCTCATTAATTCTTCCAAATTCCTAATGGGACAAGTAGGGGCAATAGATAATTGTGCTTAATTTTATGAAAGAGAAAAGCAAACATTATCTAAAATGTAAATTATTAGCTTTGAATGGCCTCCCTGAATCCCATTGATGTTCCTCTTTGGTTTTTGTTAGCCTTTATAACTGGAATTTGGTCTTTTATCATTTCAACATAAAATCTTCCTCAAATGTGTTGGAACTAAATAAAAGAACTACCACATTTTATTATGGATATATTGTTTGATTAGTGTGATATTTAAACAGCTATATTTAAATATTTATTTTCTTCTCATTCCTACTGTAAGACTTGGGACTTTCCTTTCCTCCCAGGTAACTAAGATAATTAGAACTGTGCTACTTGACTAAAGTAGCAAATTGTCAACAACTTTGTTTGGCTTCATCCATGATTCTTGCAGAAATATACTATATTGGGCTTTCAGAATGTGCATGTGATCCGGAAGCATAACATTACACTAACCAAAGATTCACAGGAATTGAGAAGATCCATAAAACTCCTTTTGCATAATACATGTTTGTGAAGGATTTGCTAAGAGTCAACATGGTCCTTCAGATTGTGAGTAAAGTCGGTATAGCAAGCCAGCCAGAGTTTCAATACTTGTATTCAAGGAAGTGATGAATATATGAAAAAAATATATATAGTCACATATTGTAGGTGTTAGGGAGAAAAGATGTCTATGATTATGATAGAGAAGAAATTGGTATAAACAATAAACTCATTGATCATTGATTTGAAACAACTACCAAGGCTTGAAGTGGCAGTGGGAAGTAGCTAGGTAAAGGGAATGAAGAGAGAATATTCTAGGAAATGGAATAGCATATACAAAGAACATGAGATAACATTGAACATATTGATATGAGAGTGTAAAAGAGGGTGACTTTTGGGAAATGCACAGAGCAAAAGGAAGTGAAGTACATGATGGGATTCAAGAGTTCAGAAGAAAATCAACACAGAATACTTGCAAGCTAGTTTAAGCCGGTGTATTCCCCCCCATCAGTATGTCTCCACTAAAGATTCTTTCTGAGAGTGTAACCCTGGCAGATTTGGAGTTTTAAATGATTAAGTCTTAAAATGTGAAGAACAGTTTGGATGGTGATTATATGAGGGGGCAATGAGAGGCTAGTTTAGATGCAAAAACCTTTTTTTTTCTGCATCTGGTTTTATTTTCAAGTTACTAGGAAGCCTGAAGACTTGTACTTAATCCCATTT
This sequence comes from Rattus rattus, assembly GCF_011064425.1. NCBI lineage: Eukaryota > Metazoa > Chordata > Mammalia > Rodentia > Muridae > Rattus > Rattus rattus. Next base: position 34,684,544 of record NC_046172.1, read on the forward strand.
TTCAGACAGTACACAAAGTCTTTTAGCCTAATAGAGTATTCATACTTTCTAGCAAAGTTAACCTCATATATGGTGATGGGAGGTAAGTTCTAGCCTATAGTATTATGGGAATACATTTGATGACTGGTGATTTGGCCATCTTAGTTTTTTTTCCGTTTACTTTTATTGTTGCAAGTTTTCACTAGAGAAAAGTAGATGTCATTATTTCCTCTTTGTTTTGATGCCTTGAGTCATTCAATATGTGTGGACTTGAAAGTATTATTTCAAATTCCACCTTTCGGGATTTTTGTCTTTCTGTGTTTCATGTTTTTTTTTCTTTTGACTCACCATGCATATAACACAATTTTCTGGTTTTATGCCTAATGTCTGATACTTCAGATGGTTTATATCATAAAAAAAGTTTTGGGAAGGGTTGGGGATTTAGCTCAGTGGTAGGCGCTTGCCTAGGGAAGCGCAAGGCCCTGAGGTTCGGTCCCCAGCTCCGAAAAAAAAAAAAAAAAAAGAACCAAAAAAAAAAAAAAAGAAAAAGTTTGGGAGATTCCACTCTCTTGTTTTGATTTACCAGTTACAGTCCTTGTTCATTCTGACTTGTTTAAAAATGAGCTGTTTAAAAATGTACACGAGGCTCTTAGGTCTTCCCTGACCATAACCAGGAAGCCCCCCTCCACTCTTACATGCTTTCATGTCTCATGATCTCCTACGCAGCTGCACTTGTTCCTTTCGTGTTTGCTCAGTATTTGCCTACTAGATGGGAAGGTCATCGGGGCCTTGAATCTGTCCTGACTTGCACTCACCATCAAGTCCACTGCACTATTTCATCATGTTCTCAGTGTATGCAAATGAATGAAGGCCAAAGCCTGTACCATCTTCATGTTGTGTTTAACCTGAGCATTTCTTCCAAGAGAAGAATGATTGATGTACTATTTCTTTTATTGCTTTTGGTGATTTTACAAGTGGTATTTAGCCCATGTGTCAATATTCAAGTAGACTAGTTTTTCCTAATACATTAAATATACTCCATTAGAAATGTCAGAACTATAGTAAGGAAAATAAAATATGTAGGTATACAGTGAAGAACACAGACCCTGAAGCCACATTGACAGGATCCAGATTCTGGTTCTAGCATTTACTCATTGTAAATGGTTGTTGTGGAAGATGTTTTACTTCTTTGTCCTTTGATTTCATTGTTAGCCAAATAAACATAATAACACATACTTGAAATAACTGCTTTCAGGATTAAATGAGTGAATTTATCTAAGCCACTCAGAACATTGCCTTGTACACATGATAACTATGATTATTTCATTGTTAGTACAGAAAGACAGGTGATACCTTCCTTATTATGCCTTATAGAAAAAATATTTTTTGAGTTTTTTTCTCTATGTTTCATAGCTCCTTATTCTAAGTCAGAAATGAGCTTACTGTACCCTTATTTTATGCTTCTGCTAAATATATTGATTTTTTCAATGACTAATTTAATATTATGCAGACATTAACAGACAGAATTTTACCATTGAATTCTACTATAATCTTTGTCAGGCTAATGGAAGCTAGAGATATCGGTATAATACTGATAGCTGTTGGGACTGTTGGGAACTAAAGGGAAAATGAGGATATGTGTGGAGGCTACTGGAAGAGGGGTAGTATGTTGTATATTTTGACCCTTTATTCGAAGATAAGACACATGCCCTAAAGCCCTTCCAACTACTCACCACCAATGCTAATTCCTGTTACAACTCCTAAAGCTGTACATTAGCTTTGCTTTTGTCTTTGTTTAGGTATCATCACCCAGTACGACCATTTTAAATTCTGGCTTTTATTGTGATTATTATGTACATGTCTTTGGGTTTTAGACTCTATATTTCACACGCTGAGGGTCTTCTCTATCACTGTATATAGTCGCCTGCCATTCATTTATGCCCTACACATTATTTCATTGTGTAAAAATAAAATATATTTTCCATTTTATTATTAATCATTCGATAGTTTCCAGTTTGGGACTACCATGTGTTGCTATGAACATCCTGGTATATAATTTGGGACTCATATGTGAGTGTGTCTTTATTGGTATTATGCCTACAAATAAAAATTGCTGAGTCATAAGGCACATTACTTTTCAGCTCTAGTAAATTTAACATGCATTTTTAAGTTCTAGAGGTTATTTTGATTCATAGGCAAGTCAGAGGACCCCTAATCAGACATATCTACTCAAAATGAAGGTTTAAAGCTACACTGTCAAAGCCTGGATGAGCTCATTAAAGATATAATATTTAAGAAGATGAACTACAGGGATCATCCACACTGCCTCACAGATAATGTCAGTATTTATTGCTTCAATAGTTAGCTTGCTTTCTGCAAAGGGGTTGGGGTGCGTGGGTTAGTGGCAGATGCTGGCTCTCTCATTTTCTTTTCTCCCTTGGTTTGACCCTGATTTCTCTCAGGTTCAGCAAAGTGGAATGCCAACCCAGAACTGGGACTGAGGGAAAACGTTGCCAAGTACTGTTAATTATTAATGAAATGAATTTGCATCAAACCAGAGGGGATTAAAGTGGCTTAAGATGAATAGCAAGCTCTTGATAAGGCTTTTCCTATTCTCATGTGACTACAATGATGTGCTCATATAGGAACACATTAATTTAATAGAAGCACTGCTCCCCCTGGTACAGCCCAGAGCTGGACGTGAGCCCAGCTCAAGGATAGCAGGCTCATAAGCTATTTCTGTGTATGTGGCCATAGTGAACTGAAGTGATGAGAGCATAACATGCCTAGCTGAAAAATGCTTTAACCATAACTCCAAGTCAAATATCTTCTCATGACATGTCCGCAAAGCAGTAGGGAGAGAAAGGGACCTTGCTATTATCTATGGGCAGACTTCACCTCACTTCAAACACTAGCACTTCTTTTTTTTCCCTCCATCTTTATTAAATTAGGTATTTCTTATTTACATTTCAATTGTTATTCCTTCCCCGTTTCCGGACCAACATCTCCCTAACCCCTCTCTCTCCCCTTCTATATGGGTGTTCCCCTCCTTGTCCTCCCCCCCATTACCGCCCTTCCCCCAACAATCCCATACACTGGGGGTTCAGCCTTGGCAGAAACAAGGGCTTCCCCTTCCACTGGTGCTCTTACTAGGATATTCATTGCTACCTATGAGGTCAGAGTCCAGGGTCAGTCCATGTATAGTCTTTGGGTAGTGGCTTAGTCCCTGGAAGCTCTGGTTGCTTGGCATTGTTGTTCATATGGGGTCTCAAGTCCCTTCAAAACACTTAATCTCCTGCAACCTTGGATTCCTTCATTTATAGGATAGGATAATCATACAGGCCTCAAGGAATTAAGTGTATGCACTCAGAGTCAGCACCCAGTAAATAGTAGCTATTATTGCACATGATGCTGTGAGACTGCTGAGAACATACCTATGTGGTAGAAAATAGTAATGGAGAGAAGGTGATGCTCTGAAGCTAGTCTTTCAACAGATGGCAGGCCCATATTGAAAATGAAAATGTTTCCTGCTGCTACAGATCCAAAGAGCTCTGAATCTGTATAAACTTGAAAGGGGAAAAAGAAAAAAAAAAGGGAAAAAAAGACTGGCTACCAGAAATCTCTATTACTTCATTATACAGGCATAATCCCACAGTCATACAAATGTACTAGGAAAGTGGGGAAGCTGACTATGCTTTAAGACTGATAAAGAGGTTATATTAGTTCAGCAGGGCCTATTGGACACATGGATATCAAAAACTAATAGCTTATGGAATGTTTTAAAATCAGATGTAGTATTTTCTATTTAGACCACTAGAATGGAACTCATTTAGACAGGGTAGTGACATGGGATGAAAAGGTTGAGTGATAGACTAGTTATGCTATCTAAGATGCCAACAAACATGGATTGCATATGAGTGCAACACTTATCAGCGCTTACTTTTTAAGTCATTGAGATCACTACTCCTTTTGTGTGGACTTTCCTAATAACCTGTCAATCGAGATAAAATTATTTCTATTTTACAAAAACTGAAACCTCATTTAATTCAAAGACTTTATATACTGGAAGTACATTGATATTTTTGGACCTGAGATTATGACTTACCTATCCCCTATAGAGCTTCCCTTGTGGACAACAACATCTGTATAACAGGCATGCAGAAAACTGCTTTGATGTTAAATAAATACATATTCAGAATAAATGTGGCACTGATTTATTTGTATGTATTCTTTATACTCAGTGATTTAGACTGGATTATTTCGAGTAGTGAAAATAGTAGTCTTGTTAAATTGATAGCAAGTAATTTACTTTCTGATTAAAAGGTCACTTTTGTTACACTTAAATAACATCTAATTCAGTGAAAGAAAATCCATTATTATGCCTGGGACCATATAATAAACATTGGCAAAACACTTGGTATTTTTAAGGTACCCAGGTCATTAATTGTTTGGTTTAAATACCCCTTATGAAGTGGGTAATAGAATAATCTATGGTTTAGGAAGACGTACAGGAAACCCTAGGAAGTTAATATATACCCAAGTTACCCACTGAAAGAGGGAAAGCAGGTTGAGAATTCAGCATCCCTAAATATTAAAGCAAGTAGTTTCTTGGTATTTAAGAGGAATAGCTTCTGTTGTGTATATTGAAACCTGTTTTAATACCTGAACTATATTATAATTGGAGTTATATTTATATACAATTGAATACTACCCTCAACATTCCTATAGTTTTAATACCAATAGATTTACACCAATTTATTTATCCAAAATTTAAAATATTACATTTGTGTGTGTGTGTGTGTGTGTGTGTGTGTGTGTGTGTGTGTGTGTGTGTGTGTGTGTGTGTCCTACTTCCTACCTAACTTTAATAAGACTGGGCCTCTCTCTACTCAGTTCTCTGGGAACTTCTGAGTTATGTGTGACTAGGATGGAGAACTACTGCTTTGGATTAGCACCATTCCATTGGATAAAATCTGGTGTATGTATAGCACTTGTGCTGTTGCTGCTTTTTCTTTCTGGAATGTTAACTAGGACCCATTAGACAATAATTTGTACCTGTGAAACTGAACTTCAAGTGAAAAATTATAATCCTGTATCCTTTTATGTTAAAGACCTTGCTCCTGACCCATCTCTTTGTTATTTCTTCATGGTTTGTTTTGTTTTTACAGTAATTTTCTCTAAAGCTGTTTTCTGAACATTTTAATGTAAAGTGCTTTAATGAATTCAAGATGGGTGATTTCATAAGAAATACTAGCACCAAAAGAGAGAGAACATTATCGTTGACTGAAGGCTATATTCACTTGGGGAAGAATGTCCACTTCCTATTATTTTTCTTCTTGTTTTTTTATTTGCATTGACTTGAGACAGCATTCACGTCTTAGATTTGTGTGTATCAATGTTTTCACTAGTGATATGAAGAGGGCCAATTATAACACTTGTGGAGACTGCTAGAATGGATGACTACATTCACACATGAAAGCACTTATTCCTGGACACTTAGTACACTAAATAAATGCTCCATCTAAAACTGTTTTGTATTAATCATTGATTATATATTTATATATGTTATATACATATATAATTTCTCCTATGAACCTTTTCCTTCCTTTCAGGGTTATATTGGAACTTCCTTTGTGGATTACATCCAAGTTGAAGACCAGTGGGTTCTATCGAGATGTTTTGTTTGTTTTTAAATTAGTCTTCATAAAGGACAGAATCAAATTAAACTACCCCTGTTTTTACTGCTAGGTACTTTTCATGACTACATGGAGACTAAAGTGCAGGAAAAGGAGTTGTCAACTAAGGACAGTATATTTATGAACTTCTGAAGAGGTCAGCCGAAGACTACCTGGGATCAGTTCTTTCTGGGATTCTTGTGTGCATAGCAGGTTGTAGAGCCACGGAAGGCAAACTTGTGATTATCTGCTGGGCTGTGCTTTCTACATTGCTCCCCCACCACACTGCTCTCCTTCCTTTTATTTCTTGGATAGGAAAGGGACCATGGTCAGACTACATACATGTAAAGTAAAGGAAACAAAATATTTAGAATTGAAAATTGTTTCTTTTTGTTGTTGTTGTTGTTGTTGTTGTTGTTACCATTTTGTCCTTCGTTTTTTCTTCCCTCCCCTTCTTGTTCCTTGTCTTTCTTTTAGCATATGCATGTGTCAATCATACTGCTCCAGGATTGATACTAGATGTTATAAAACAATTCTTTAATTCTTCCATGTTTCAGAATAAAATTCATAGTTCCTAATTCTTATTAGACACATCTTCACATCTGTATAATGTAAGAATTAAACACTAGGAAGACTTCAAGTGACCTCTAGCTTTTTTGCTGCTCAGCTTGTGGTTGTTTTACATTTTAGCATTTTTTTAGAGCTGCTGAAAACAATTCTTAGAGTATCAAGTATGTCCCTACATTATGACTCCATCTGTGTTTCAGAGAAAAAAATCTTGTTTGGGGGCTTTCCTTGGTTTAGTTTTGAATCCTTGTTTTCCTGCCAGCCATGATGACAGAACTCAGTGCCCCTCATTTTCTTTCCAATATCTCTAGGGACCTAGTTTGCACTTCTATACTACTATTACCCCAAGATACATTAAATTCAGGTACAGAAACCCAGCTAACTTTGACCACTGTGGCCTATATTTTGCATGTTTGTAGAGGATAAGGTGTAGGGTCAATTTTATGAAGATAGGATGAAGAGATTTTCAAGGACTTGAAGTTTCCTTATTATTATATTTTTCCATTACGAAAGTTAAATCGAGCTAGATCTTCTTTATTTCAGTTTGCTTATTTCAGCTTGTCCCCAGCTTCACTGCAAAAGCCCTCTACTCCTCCTTTGCCACCTACTTCAAATTCTAGTTCATTTTACAACTTCAAGTTTCCCATTTTAAAAAAATGCATATTCATCACTACTCACCCTCTTCTAGGAAGAGTGACATATATACTGTGTTTCTATTTACAGAAATAGAACTGTAGCCATAAGGATTTTCTTTTCTTTCTTTTCTTTTCTTTTCTTTTTCTTTCTTTCTTTCTTTCTTTCTTTTCTTTCTTTCTTTCTTCCTTCCTTCCTTCCTTCCTTCCTTCCTTCCTCTCCCTCTCCCTCCCCTCCTCTCTCTCTTTCTTGTTTTTCCATGAACAACTTGGGAAAAGAGAATTGGTGGTGTGTGTGTGTGTGTGTGTGTGTGTGTGTGTGTGTGTGTGTGTATTTATGTATGTATGTTTGCATATATGGTATGCATATGTATTTATATTCTTTGTCACACATACATGTATATGGTTTAGCTTTATTTATATAGAGGTATGTTTAAAAGTACATGAATTTCCTGTCAAATTATTATTTTCTTGTCTACCAACTTTTAAAAGACTATTTTGTTCAACAACAACAACTTTAGCATTATGGTCAATATTATACTGTATTTGTTTAAAATTATTCTATGAGAATTACCTATTTGATAAAGAAGCAAAATAAAATATGCTTGTGGTATTCATGTATCAATTTAAACATATTTTTTAAAATAAAACTTGAATTCATCCTGCATTCACAGAATATCACAAGATAGAATTCTGTGTACTTTTTACTATTCACATAGAGCTGAAGTGCCATATCAAACTAGCAACACTAGCAATGATACAAATGTATAATCTGATATCCAATCTTGTTCAGTTTTTAGCATTTTGACAAATATTTGTATATATATATTTTCTATATCCTTTATTTCCATGTAGAAATTCATGCATCCATGAATACAATTAATAATTGCTCCCTTATGATAACTCTTTATATGTATATGCCCTAAAACCATTAAACTGTATGCTTTTTTTATCATTTTTAAAACTTTACAGAAGTAAAATAGTATTGTATTTGATCTTTTGTACAAATTTTCTCATTTAACTTACTACCACTTAGATACAACAAAACTATTGCATTTGTTGATATGCTACATCTTCTGTCATTGAATAGTATTACATTTTGTAGACTAGTTAATCACTCAGTCACTCAGTGCATTGGGTTGTTTGCTGATTTTGCTATTTTGGAATAAAATTGTTATAAAATCCATGACCAGTTGGTAAGTAAGCGTACACTTTTGTAGTTGTGCTACTTTCACTAAATGTAGTTTTAGTTTACTTTTAACAGCCTTATATAGCCCAAGCTAGCCTCGAACTTGATACGTAGTTAACAAGTCTGAATTCTTAATCTTCCTACCTTGGCCTTGGGAGTGCTAAGATTACAGATTTATGTAGTACTATGGATTGAACCCAGGGATTCCTGCCTGATATTCAAGATCTCCTCCAGCTGAGCTATATTTTCAGTCCTAGTTTAATTTCACAAGCAGTTGTCAAACTATTCACCACAATGGCCATCCCATTTTCTATTCCTATCAGTAATGTGTTAGAAATAAAATTGCTTTATCTCCTCATTAGAATTAGGTATTTTGCTATAAAACTGTCAGTTTTATAGGAATATAGTGCTAGCTTACTGTGGTTACAATTTGCATTTCTCTAATGGACAATAATATTGGTCAAAATTTATGTGCTTATTTTCCATTTTTGTCAGTGGATATTCTGAACACCTCCTTTGCCAACTTTGTAGTTAGATTTATTTGTTGAATTTTTAACTTGTGATAAAACATCCATGATATAAATGTGTCATTATAAAAATTTAACCATTTTAAGTGTAAAGTTTTGAGGAAATAATAACAACCAGAGTGTTCCATGGCCATTATTTCTATTTCCAAAATATTTTTGTAAGGTTCGAAGCAAATTTTGTACCTATTAATAATTTTCTAATCTCCCGTAGAAACAAGAACCATGAGTGAAGCTGTGTGAATAGATTTTTTGAAAACTTATAAGAAAATTCTAAATAAACAAGACAAAAATATCTTCTAATCTCTCTTTGTCAATAACATGGATTTATACTTTGAATGTGCCTTTGTGCTCCTCCTGTGTGTAGTAAATAGGACTGGGTTTTGTTTCAGTTTACCCATTATTATCCATTATTATTTAGATTATTTCTCCAAGTAAGAGTTGACATTATAACTGTATAAACTTATGTAAGTTTGACATTGTGACTGTATACAACATGAACTCAAGTAAACTTTGCTTATATGACTTTACTTAACCCTCATAATACCCTCAAAATGTAAGTTGTCTGATGCCCTGAATGAAGTTGGTTATTGCCTAAGACTTTAATTTGCCTCATTTTTCAGTTTGACTTTCCCAGGTTCATACTACCGAATAGAGCAGTAGCAACTCCCCATTCTCTTTTCCCTCTTGCTAATCTTTAATCTACTTTATGCTCCTATAGATTTACCTGCTTTAAATGTTTCATGGGTGGAGTCATACAGTATTTATTCATTTTTTTTTTATTTTTTTATGTGAAATAATGTTTCCACTTTATGGCTGAGTAGTATTTATTGTATGTAACGTAACACATTCTGTTCATCTATCCATGCCTCGTTACCTGTTGTTTTACTGTCTTTTGGCTACCCTAAATAGTACTGTTATGAACATTTGTTTGCAAATACTTTTATTGTTTTTGTTTCAAATTCTTTTTATTGTTATTTATTTTTATGTTAATTATAATTTAATCGTTCTTGTATATTTTATGTATTTACCTTTCAAATGTTATCTCCTTTCCCCCTCTCCTATACCCCTCCCCTCTGCTTCTGTTACGATGCTCCAATTCCCACCCACCCACTCCAACTCCAAAGTCCTAGCATTATCCTACATTGGGGAAATGAGCCTTCATGGGACCAAGGGCTTTTCCTCTCTTTGATGCTAGACAATGCCATCCTGTGCTACATATTTGGCTGGAGTCATGGGTTCTGCCATGTAAACTCACTGGCTGGTGGTTTAGTCCCTCTGAGCTCTGGTGGGGTTTGGTTTGTTAACACTGTTGCTCTTCCTATGGGGTTGCAAATTCCTTCATCTACTTCAATCCTTTCTCTAACTCTTCCATTGGGGTCACCATGTTCAGTCCAATGGTTAGCTCCAACCATTCTCATCTGTATCAGTAAGGCTCTGGCAGAGCCTCTCAGGAGACACCCATATCTGGTTCCTGTCAGCAAACACTTCTTGGCATCAGCAATACTGACTGGGTTTGGTGGCTGCATATGGGATGGATCCCCAGGTGGGGCAGTCTCTGTATGACCTTTCCTTCAGTCCTTGCTCCATTCTTTGTCCCTGGATTTCCTCCCACGAGTATTTTGTTTTCCCTTCTAAGAAGGAATGAAACATCCACATTTTGTTCTTCCTCAAATTCTTTTAGAAATATACCTGCTATTGGAGATTCTAAGTCATGTGGTAACTCTATATTTAAGGCAATTATTTGTGAACTATGACACTAAAGCATAAAAACAAAAGGGAAATAAATATACTAGGTAATTAAAATAAAATACTTTTATATATCAAAGACCATCACTCAGGGAAAAATACTGCAAAGAATAAATAAATATTTTATAAATCATTTATAAGAGTTTTATATATGTTTACTACCCAGAATATTTAAAGAACTTCTATAGTTTAGTAACAAAACCACTCAAGTTAAATGTGGGCGAGACTTTAAAAAATACTTTGTTTTTAATTCTATGTAAATTGCATAGTTTCTTCTATCCAACTATTACATGACACCTTTCAGCTTCATCTCTTTCTCTCTCAAATTCATGGCAATTTTTTTAAATTGTTGTTTCACACACACATACACACACACACACACACACACACACACACACACACACACACTTACACACATATACTTGCCTGACTAAATAAATTCATAATTTCAACCTTGCAACTTGCTGGATTCTTTTTTAAATTATTTTTTATTTTTTATTGCATATTTTATGTATTTACATTTGAAATGTTATCTCTTTTCCCCCCTCTTCATCCCCCTCCCCTCTCCCCCTGATTCTGTGTAGATGTTACCACTCCCATCCACCCTCCCACTCCCACCTCAACACCCTGGAATTACCCTAAACTGGGGAAACAAACTTTCACAGGATCAAAGGCTTAACCTCTTATTGATGCTAGACAATGCCAATCTCTGCTATATATGCAGCTGGAGTTTTGGGTCCCTCCTTGTTTACTCTTTGTTTGGTGGTTTAGTCTCTGGGAGCCTTCGACCGTCTGGTTGGTTGATATTGCTGTTCTTTCTATGGGATTGCTTCTATGCCTATGATTCCAGGGGTGATCACTTGGTCTTGGATAAACAATTAAAAGGTTCATTCTGCAGTAATACAATTTCTCCCTCTTGTGCTCTCAGCATTCATTGTCTTGGTTCCTTAGGCCTTTTAGCTTTTTGTCTAGGCATGGGACTTTGTATGATTTTTCTTATCCACATTGGCATATCAACTGGTGTTGACTTTGTGTGGGGATTGTTTAGGCAGATGTGTTGCTGATATTATTTCATGGGAGTAGCTTCCATGTTATATCTCAAAGACACAATCTCCTACTGGTCCTCTGGTGATTATGACTTCTCTAGCTCCCTTTCCCTAATATTCCTTGAGTTTTAGATGTGGAAATTGTGTTTTAAATGTATTAATTGAGACTGGGGACTCAATAGTCAGTTGTTTTCTGAATTTTGACCAGTTGTGGCTTTTTGTAATGATCTACATCTGCTGAAAGAAAAAGTTTCTCTGATAAGGAATGAGATCTATACTATTTTTATGAATATAAGCTTAAGTATTGAGAATGTAGTTAGGGATTGTGGTGATTCGGAAATTGGTGATAGTAGGCTATCCCCCAAGATCCATGATCTCATTATCTGTGGGTAGTTAACTAAGTTTCCAATACAAGGCATGATTTCTTTCAAGTTCAGCAGGCTTTTAGTCCAAACAGAGAGCTACTACTTACTGTCTATATATAAGTTCCACAATTTTAACTTTACGGATATCTTGCCACAATGATCATTCATTGCTGTTGTTTATACGTATCACAGCTCAGTAGGATTATTGACTGCTTTCATCCCTTGGCAGTGTGTATAGCACCTTCCAATTCTGTAAAAGTCCTCCAGGAGGAAGCTGTTGGTTTAGATTTGGCTCACATTTTCTGAGACTTGTGTTCAAAATATTTGGCATCTGCAGCAATAGAGACTCACCTTCAACTTCTGGAAGGCAATCAAAGGCAACATCAATAGCCTATATTGTTTGAATAGTCTCTTGAATTCCCCTGACTCAGAACTTGAAAGTTTTTCATACCCAGTTCTTGTTAGATAACTGAGAGCTCCCAGTGGAGCAAGCAGTATCACCCCAAGTGCTATAATAACTACGAGCACCACCACCTGCACAACACACACACACACACACACACACACACACACACACACACACACACACACACACACACACTTTATATGTAACTTTAGGTAAATATAAAACTGATTTCTTATGACTTCTTCAAACACCTTTAGTGTTATTATCCTTCCTCTCTCACACTCTCCTGTGTTGTCCTCTATTCACGCCCCATTCCCAAATTCTCTCTCCTTGTCCCAGTCATCTTCTTCCTTTTTTTACTCCAGGTTATATGCTTACATCTGAAAATTTGAAGCTAGGAACCACAGATGAGAGCAAAGATCAGCATTTGTCTTTCTGAGTTATCTTGCTCAGAATAATATTATACGTCTATACATTTAACAGAAAATTTCATATTATTTACAGCTGGATAGAAATGTGATGTGTATATGTACACATCTTCATTGTTCATTGATCTGCAGAAGTTGTTTCCATTTCCTAACCACTACAAACAAAAAGAAACAATGGCAGTGCTGAGCAAGTTTCTGAGGAGTAGGATGTCCAGTCCTTTGGACATAAGCCAAGGAATGGTGTGTCTAGGTCATAGGATATATTTGGTTTTAGCTTTTCAAGAGTATTTTACTCTATCTTATTCTCTACAGACAAGGTGTTCACTGAGCTTGGAGCTAAGCTGGTACCTGGAAGGCCCTAGAGATCTTGTCTCTAGAACCCTTAGAAGACACAAACCCTGAGGTTACAGGTGTGTACAGTTATGCTGGGCTTCCTAAAAGGTTGTTTAGTATTAAATTCAGATCTTTAAGCCTAAGCAGCAATTACTTCAACCTACTTAGTGGTCTTACCAGCTGTGCCTTTTGCTTTTTCATCTAAATACTCATAAACACATGCACATACACACGCGTTTGCACACACACACACACACACACACACACACACACGCATTTACATTTATGAGATGTTTTTTTGGGCATAGTTTTTGCCCTATTGCCTTTCAATAATATTTTATGTAATTTTAATTTATATTATTATAAATGATTATGATTTACATTATTACCAATGGAAGTCATATTCATTATGGAAGTTTCCAATTAAAGAGAAGATAATTTTAAAAGGCCTAAAGTGGGATCCACCTGAAGGGGAGGCCCCAAGGCCTGACACTATTATGGAGACTATGGAGTGCTCACAAAACGGGACCTATCATGACTGCCCTCGCAAAGACCCAACAAGTGTTGAAAGAGTCAGATGCAGATATTTACACCCAACCAATGAACAGAAGCTGCTGACTCCTCCCTCTGGTTGAATTAGGGAAAAGCTGGAGGAAGCTGAGGAGGAGGGCCACCATGTAGGAGGACCAGCAGTCACAATTAACCTGTACTTCCGAGATCTCTTAGACACTATACCACCAACCAGGCAGCATACACCAGCTGCTATGAGGCCCCCAACACATTTACAGCAGAGGACTCCTGGGTTTGGGTTCAGTCAGAGAAGATGCACCTAACTCTCAAAAGACTGGAGGCCCCAGGGAGTGGAGAGATCTTGTGGGGGTTGGGGGATGGGGATATCCTTCGGGGATGTGGAACAGTCAGAGGGTGAACTGGGAGGGGATAAAATCTGGAGTTTAAAAAAATAATAATAAAGAAATAATAAATAAAAGTCACATGGAATCTTAATACTCAGGAAAAACTGTTGTTAGGCATTTTGTTGCAAAATCCTCCAGGGTCTATAGGACATTTAAACTCTTGATTCATATATATTAAGCTCTCCTCTGTCCCCTAGTTAGTGTTGATCATCTCTAGGAGAATAATTCATCTCTGAACCCTATATTTTAGAGATTGCAACATAAGTAAGGGAACTTGAGTCATGTGTCCACTCTGAATTTATGGTCAGAACTCTTTGTGGAGTAAATCGCCACCCTCTTTTCTAACTTGTGAAATCTTACTTTACAGAAACTACACATATTCCTTTAAATTTTTTCTCTTTTTACTTTCTACTGAGAATCAAAGCAGCTCTAACCTCCAGATAATCTACCTTCCTGAGAACTCTTCCCTGATTGGCCATACAAACTGTAGCATCCAATAGTTTGCATCTCTTCATACTAATTTAATCCAGGGGAGAATCTGATAGTAGTGATAAATATTACTTGGGGTTATACTCTCATGTAAGTCTTTAACTACAGAGAATGGGCTATTGTCATCTCAACATTAGCAGCTTCATGTTCTACTTGAGGTTAGAGGGAACAAATATTGGTCAATGGACCACCTGCATAACTGCTTTTACCTCACCTTACCATGCTCCAGTTATGTGATGAAGGCTAAGTCATCTGTATTAGGTAAACACTTTATCACTTATGTAGCTATGCAGAGCTCCAGGAGGGAAGTGACATGTAATTTCCATCCTGCTTCTGCTGTGGGATTAAATACCTTGCTCAGAGGAGGGCATATTGAAATGTACCACTAACATGGTTCCCAAAATGTTTTTAAACTATTTCTAATTCATGACAATAATGAAATTGATCACCAGCCTTTGCTGATATTGCTGATAAATTATGAGATCCCATCCTGCCATTGATCTATGTGTGCTTCTATATCTCAATTTTGTTACATTAGAACCCTTGCTATCCCTTAGAGTTAAGCACAAACTCTACATTTCCAAGCTCTGACATCTAAGTCTATCACCTTATTTGAGGCCATTTTTACTTAGTGAACTTGTCCATCTTGTTCTGCCTCTCTCTTCAAATCCTTTACCATATGACTGAGTCAGAATTTTTTGGAAGTAGCAATCTGTTTCTGGTTGTTCCTGCTCACCAGTACTACCCATTTGTTAATTATGATGTATGAGAGACAGTTTCTGATTACCAATCCTAGGCTAACAATCTCTCCTATGGTCATCCAAAGCCCTCAGAATTTCCCTGAAGTCAATTACTGCCTCCATATTTTTTGCCCACATTATTCTCTCTGCTAGGTTCTTCTTCTGTTGTCTCTCAGTAGTCAAATAAGAACTGATACCTTCTGGGAAGAACCTTTGTGGTATGCTTCTTTTTTTTTTCTTTTCTTCCTTTTTTTCTTTTTCTTTTCTTTCTTTTTCTGTCCTGTTTCACAAATGCAACTACACTGAAAAATGTTTGAAATATTATATTTGATTCATTTTCATAGCCTTAATGTCTGAGTAGATGTCTATCATGTTTGGTGAATTAACTAGTATAAATAAAACCCAACATGTAGTTTTTTTTTTTACCTTGAATTTGTATCCATGTTTCTTAAAAAGTAAAATTTACTTGTTAGGTCACATGAAGCCATTGCATTTGTTTTCTTGAGTTTGTTCCCCTCCAAGAGGGGTGTGTCACATGTGTTAACAGCAAATGGCCCTTCCTTTTGAAAAATATATGATTTATTATTATAGTGTGAGTGCATACATGTGTGTGCAGAAGAGGAGTGCATGTGATGGTTAGAGAGTAGCTTTTGAGTGTTGGTTCTCTCTGTGAATTCTTGGGATCAGATTCTAAAAAACATTATGGGAAGATTTTCAAACACATACTGAGAGTTGACAATTGTAATTCCTGTCACTATTAGAATCAAAATATGAATAACAGATACATGGTAGCATGTTTCTTCAACACTGGTAAAATTTGCCTTTGAGTATCATTTTCAAACTTCTTCCATTCATGAACATGATTTACATTAATTATTCTTTCACATTATCTCAGCTGGGTTTTCTTTCCTGCATGCTGGTGAGTCCTTACCAGCTTTTTAAAAACATTAGTATTGAAGCTACTTCTAATGACTTTCTTTTGCAGCATATGGCCTTGTTTCCATTACTATACCGCTAGATACTCTATTACAGTAGTTCATAAACATATGCATAGTACATTAGAACCCTGTTGAGAGTGTGTGAAAAGTTCCATATTGAGCTCCATCCACAGACTCTGATTTCATAATATGAAATGGGGCTGAGAACTTATGAATTTAAAACTCATACTTTGCAACGTAAGTTGAGGTTCACTGTTCAACTTGTTCGCATACTACTCTTATAATGTTCACAGCTGTACCCACCTCAGTAACACTTTTTGGGTCCACTTAATTTACCACCTGGCATTAGACACTGCCAGGAAGGAGTAAGAGGGTTTTAAATGGTTTAGTAGCTCATCAATTTGATTCCAAACTAGTAGGTATTATAGATAGGTGCTTTTGCTGAGAGTTACAGCTCTTATGCTTTAGTGTATCCTAGATTCCTTGCTTGATTAGAATACTTTGATTTTTTCTTTTTTTCCTTTTGGAAACTGAAGGTTGGCAGGTAAATTCATTTCCACCTTCTTGCCTAGATGCTACATCTGTAGTACTGTCCTTAATTTGGCATTTGTTTTTTTACTTGCTTGCACTGATTTTTTTCCTATTCCTTGTTGTGTTAAGAAACTGAGATTTGCATGGCCTTTTTGATTTACCAGATTTGGTTAAGTGTTATTTGTCATTCTTCAGTGATAGTCAAGTTGGATGTTAGCAAGAACTTCCAGCAGCTAATGTCTTTGCATCTGAAACACTGGACTCTTTCTTCAATTGATCAGTTTTGTTTTCGTTTATATAATTGTTGCTCACTGATATCTGTGTGTGTCTGCAGACTCTTCATTCCACGGCTCCATTTTCCTTAGATCTGAGACTCAATACTGGTTTATTTCTTCTTGTAAGGATGATTGTCTTGCTGATACGATCATGCAGTGAAGCTCTAAGGGTCTAGATGCCATCCTTCATATCAAAAATAAGTAAAAATTATACATGTTCTTTAAAATATCTGTATAAATGTATATGGACTTATAATTAAAGATGTGTAGAGTCTGAGAATCAGGAACATCGGCTCTCTAGGGGAGCTTTTAGAAACTGAGGACACTTGAGGCTGGAGAGATGGTTCACCAGTTAAGAGCATGTGCTATTCTTGTAGTGGACCCATGTTGGATTCCCAGTACCAGATATGGTGGCTCACAACTGTCTGTAACTTTGGTTCCAAGTGATCTGATATACTTTTTGCCTATGTACACACCAGACATGCATGTAGTGTACAGACATACAAACAGACAAAACAGTAACATATGCAAAATTAAAAATAAATCTTTTTTTCCATGTGGAGAGTTTTAATGAGAGGAGAAGAGTAGAAGAATGGAGGAACAAAGGATACCGGCTTTGGGTACATGAAGGGAAGGGGAGGGGATGGGGAGAGAAGGGACAGGGACAGAGGGGCAGAGAGAAGAGAAGCAAGAGCAAGAGCTAAAAATAAATCGTAAAGAGAGTGAGGAGACTCAAGCACCACTACAAACTTTCTCATTAATTTTAGTAAGTACCCCACTCTGAATTTCTTGAATGATAAACCATTGCCACCCAAGATGAAGCATGACTCCAAACTTTAGGATATATATTTTTTTCTGAACTTCACTATCACCCATAATGTCATCATTACAAATGGTTCTAAATGTGTTTCCCACTGAAAAATGTGGTCTGTTTTGAGTAATATATAATTCTCCAGGTATCTTCAAACTTTGTGTGCATTTTAAGATTTTTAATTAAGGGCTCGCTTTGCAAAGTCTTCCTAGTTATGCCAATGTATTGAAGGACTATTGCTTTACCATATACAGTTGCAGTGGTTTCTATGAATGTAAAGAAGCCTGGGAGCCAAGCCCCATGTCAGTCTTTTTTGTTTCAGTACAATGTTCAATTTGTTTAATCTTTACTTAATCACTTTACATCACGCTCACTGACCCCGCCCCTGGCCACCTTCTCCCACTATCCTTTCCCCATCTCCCTCCCTTTCTCCTCTGAGCAGATGTGCCCCACCTTTGGTACCCCACCACCACCTTGGCACACATCAAGTTTCTGTGAGGCTAGGCACATCCTTACCCACTGAGGCCAGACAAGACAGCCAACTAGAGGCCATATTCTATGGATAAGAACAGCTTTTAGGGGTAGCTCCGCTCCAGTTGTTTGGGACCCATATGAAGACCAAAATGCACATCGGCTACATGTGTGTGGGGAGGTCTAGGTCCAACCTGTGTAGGGTCTTTGGTTGGTGGTTCAGTCTCTGAGAGCCCCAAGGGTCCAGGTTAGTTGATTCCGTTTGACTTTCTGTGGAGTTCTCATTCCCTTAGGACCCACAATCCTTCCTCCGATTCTTCCATAAGACTTCCCACGCTCAATCCATTGTTTGGCTGTGGGTGTCTGTATCTGTTTGAGTCACATACTGGGTAGAGCCTTTAACAAGACAGCCATGCTAGACTCCTATCAGCATTCCAACTTCTTGGTGCAGTGTTAGCTCAGGTGGCCACTTGAATTCTGGTTTGTAATCATTATCGTGGGAAAAAGTATTGCAATTTTTTACATAAGATCTTCAGTTTTTCATCAGTAAATAGGGAACATGACAGTACCTGCAGATGACTGACAGTTAAAAGTCTTCAAATTGTTCCTCCTAGTGTACTAGGGAATCCAGTAGTGCTTTGCTGCATGTTTCCAGATTAGTGATTTTACTATTCATGCTTTTAATCTTTGTAAGATGGCATGAAAACTCAAGAGTCCGCTCACATTTGACCTTTGCACAGTGACGGGGACTCATGTTGATGAATGAGGAAGATGGAATAAGGCTAAAAGTCACAGGTAAGTCTCATTCCTGAACATCCCGAAATTGAAGACTAACATCGCTGAGATGTCAGCAGACATTTGTTTGAAAGGTAAAGTTTTTGAAAAGTGCTCATATTATCAAAGGTGTGAACCTGAAAGGAGATTGGAATTGAAAGTATTCAGTTAATTTTACAGTTAGTTCTTACAAGTATTATATCTGCTTTCCCAAGCAAGATCTTCCTGTGTGGGTCCTATGTGTTTCTGAACCTTCCTCGCATTTGTAAGAACCTGTGTGACTGTTTTAGGGTCATGGGTCTTAGTGTGTGTGGGTGCTATAGGTTTGGTTACCATTTCTCATTCTTACTGTTTTTATGTAATAGGTACCTGGAGGGCTTATTAAAAAGTACATTCCTAGACACCTCCCTCAGATTCTGTGAGTCAGAGGTAGAGTCAGAGAGTTTGAGTTTCCAGCAAGCCCTCCAGCTGAAGCCAAGTTTGATAGTCTGTAAACAGCTGACTCTCCTAATATAGCATTTTCTATAGCCTAATGTCCTCTAACTTCAACTATAAACTAATTGCCTCTAAGAATTGGCCATTTCTCTTCTCTCATACACTCTGTTCCCAAGGCAAGGGAAGAAATGGCCAATGTAACCCTCCTGTCTTCCTAGAATGGATTTATTTCATTCTTTGAAGGTCCTGTGGCTCACATACCATTCTGGCCAGGCAATTTTGATCATGGAAGATAAAAAGGTTTCTTTATGCCAATTTCCTTTTAATATCCTGGAGGCTGGGTGAAAACACCAGTAGAAAAGCCAATGAACAGATTCTTGCTTGATTTGTTGCTCTTGACTGGAATCCTTTGTTAAAACTTAAAGTAAAAAATAATAACAGGAGTAACAAATGTTAGTCTAGAATCTTTTGTACAATTTCTTCCAGCTGGGTTCTTAACTGTTGTACAACCTGTTCTGCTCCAGTGCGAGCTCACTGGTATAGATAGAAGGTTCCTGAATATTCACTAGTGGGGTAAATGTTTTCCTTAAGTCTAAGCCACATACTTTCGGAGTGTATTAGTAATCTGTTATAGGACATCCTTCAGTGCCTCTTTGTTTTCAGATGAATAAATTCCTAAAGCAAAAGGCCTGGGTCCTACATCCAGTACAGCTTTGAGGATTTTGATCTGGTTTGATCTCCTTTCTGTCTCTTTATTTTTCTCTGTACATTTAGAGTCTAGTCCAGAGATGAGGAATTAGATTTCTTGTCTGAAATAGACAGAATAGGAGATGGCATTTAGAGTGCCCTATTTCTAGGCTGTGTTTTATGTATCAGGATAATAAGTTGTTTTAGCCTCATTATCATGGTCAGCAGCAAAACAGAAGTGGTTAAAGGTTTCCTTTGAATGGAAGAAGCAGAAAAACTAAGGCTCATTCTGTGTAGGATAGAGGCTAATGTTTTAGTTCCTTTTTTATTTATGTGAAGAGACAACATCACAAAGGCAACTTTGAAAGCATTTAGTGGGGTTCACAGTTTAATTAGAGTCCATGACCATCATGACAGGCAGCTTAACAACAGGCAGGCCTGATGCTGGAGCAATAGCTGAGAGCTACATCCTGATCCATAAGCAGGAGTGGGAGGGGAGATAGAGGGAAGAAGGGAGGGAGGGAGACAGAGAGACAGAGAGACAGAGACAGAGACAGAGTGAGACACTACAAGACTTTTGAGTTCAAGGGTAGCTGGAACTCAAGTTATCCTTCCTTCCTTGAGAGACAAAACATTTTTGTCGGGAAGTTTTTTTCAATCCCTGTTCCATATTGACTTTGCCTGAGTGTCCCTAAATTTGAGTCTTACACTACCTATAAACTGAGTAAGAAACTGAAAATTTCACTTATTAGTTATTGATATCCACTTATTGCTATGGATTTGTCCTGTTTCACAAGTTTTTGATATGGTTCCCCATTTGGGTTTACTTGCATTTTAAGTAACAAAATGATTCGTAACATGTTTTAATGATCATTTAAATATGACTCAGGGCATTGTTTCAAGCTTAGTGGAGAAGTAAACATAGGTTTGTATAGTCTGTATGGGATTCTGTCCTCTCTTGATTTTATTCCACTCACAATTATCTTAAAATTAATGAATTGAAGCCAAACATATGCCTGATGCCATTTACTGATGAGGGCCATTTCTAATTTGAGGAAAATGGACAATTTATACTAGTAGCTGAACGACACTGAATAAATAGGACAAGCTGCTTTGAATCTAAATTTTAGACATTGTTGTTTTTCTCCAGAGATAATGTTGAATCATTCTCCCCAAAAGACTTACAGCAAAAGGGTAATAAGAATGATGCAGAAGATGAATTCCGAATGAAAAAAGGAGAGAGAGAGAGAGAGAGAGAGAGAGAGAGAGAGAGAGAGCGAGCGCTATGCTTTCTTCACCCCTACTCTCTATTATGTCCTGCATTGCTCTAGGTCTCTGAAGCCTGAAGACACAAGGTAAAAAAATACTTACTCAGAAAGTAAAAGTACATACTATGAATAGCTCCAGATCATATGCAAAATATCACATTAAATCCAAAAAATCCTCTTTATAAAGTAATAACTCAAGCCTCGGTTTCTTTGTTTCTCTAAAGGCATGAAATAACCAAATGAACAAATACCAGCCTTAATAGGATCTATTACAAATTTCAGGCCACAAGCCAACTAATACACATTTTACTTACTGTAAATATCTAAACATTTAAACCAGAACCCATTCTTATCTGGATTATATTTTGGGCACTGGTGTTACCAATTTTGTAGAAGATTCTAAAAACATACCTACTCAATATAAAACTTGAATCCTGGGGTCCAGGAGAGACTGAGACTCCTATACTGAGAAGTGTTTCAAATTCTTTTTTGCTAGGAATGTTTTTTCTATCAGCTGACTTTGGCATTCTTGAAATATAAGGTCTGTCTCTATCTTTATTCCATCTAACCTGGCTGTAAGGGAGCTACTCTTGTGCTTATCTAGTGTCGCAACATTTGGAAGCTATGTTACTATAGAACTGTATTTAATTCTGTGTGACAATTATACCTCTTTTATAGGCATCCTGAAACAAGCCAGAAAACCTTTTATGACATTTATCATGTTCCTTATTCTGTGTTCTAAAGTTTTGTTAGGGAATCTTCCTATTTAAGGCATGGACATTATCAAAACACTTAGTAGAACTTTCTTCAAGATTGTACATTTATATTTTGCTGCTAAATCTTTTTGTTTCTAGTCAGGGTTCATGATTATCTTTTTATTTACTTTTTTTTTTTTGAGACTGATTCTCACTATGTAGCCCCAGGTGGCCCAAAATTTACTGTGTAGACCAGGCTGACCTCAAACTCACAGAGATCCACATGCCTCTACATTTTGAGTGCTGGAATTAAAGGTGTGCATTACCATGCCTAGCTTTATGATTCTTATTGTTCTTTAAAAGTGTATGTCAGGTAAAATTTGCTTTCCTTTCTCATTTCTTAAAATTTCATACTCCATCTTTGAAACAAAATCACATCTTCCTTGCAATATTCTACATACACATATGGGTCTGCTGACAACTAAGATATGCCTACTGCTTGATGCTTGATTAAATAATTGCACTTTATTCTGTGATCATACCATGGATTTTCACTAATGCTTATTTTAGTGCCTCTAGACTTTTAGCTCCTTAAAACCACAGTACTCATATTTATGATAGCTCAGGGGTCTGTGGGAGGTGACTGAAGCTGAGACTCTTAACAATGGGATTATGGAGCCTGAAGTGGAAACCTCCTGTAGTCAGGGGCAGGACTTGTGCAGAAGGATAATGACAACAACTTACTCCAAAAGCTTCAAACTGAAAATTTGAACTGCCCAAGAATTAACTGGGACACAGAACTGAGAGTACAGAATGGCCATCCAATGACTGGCCCAAATTGAGACACTTCCCAATCCTTGACATTATTAATGTTATCTCCTACACTTATAGACAGGACTAGCATAACTGTTCTCTGAGAGACTTCACTCAGTAGCTGACCAAAACAGATGTAGATAGAGATCGATAGCCGAATATTAGATGGAGATTGGGGAGTCTTAAGGAAGAATTGAGGGGAAGGATTGAAGGATGCAGAGGGGATAGTGACCCTACAAGAAGGCCAATAGAGTCAACTAACATGGACTCTTGTGGGCTCCCAGAGACTCAACCATTAGCAAAGAGCATATAGAGGCTCAACCTAGGTCCCCCCAGATGGCGGGCAGATGTACAGTTTGGTCTTGGCAGCAGGTCCCCCCAACAACTGGAGTGAGCCAGTCATGATTCAATACCAGCCTAGGGATCCTGTTCCCTAACTGGTCTTTGAAATGTCTTAGCTCACTAGGAGAGAGGATGTATCTAGTCCTCACTGACTAGATGTGGTAGTATAGGTTGGTACCCAGGGGGACATCTCCCTTCTCAGAGGAGAAGAAGGATGGAGATGAATGGGTTGTTGAGGAGGGCCGAGTGATGGTGCTTTGATTGGGATATAAAATAAGTGAGTGAATAAATACACAGGTAGATAGATAGATAGATAGATAGATAGATAGATAGATAGATAGGTAGATCGACAAAAGGAGAGCCTATCTTCCAATAGATAGAGTCCAATATAAATAAATGGGTTACCTGGTGGTTGATTGTCTAAACTGTAGACTCTAAATGTGATGCACTTTATTTACCACTCCTTAATATTCTCTACTTCTTTCTAGCTGCCCATACTCTCCTGATCGTCATTAGGTGTTTACTTTCATTTCCAGGAATTGAGCCCCAAAACTATTGTGATAACAAATTATTAGACATTCATGTACCACTAGAAGCCATAAATAGACATTTGTTTTATCTTTGAGCTTATGGTTGTCCTTTCCTCTGCTGTTCTGCAAAGACCAAAGATAATAGAAATAAAGGAAATCTGAACTACCTCATGCTCAGAGAATAACCACTATTTTTCTCCCAAATCATAGGATGCTGCAGACATGCAAAGATGTGAGACTGACAAAAGCTGAATTCCTACCTATACTCAGTACCAATGGCAGAGTATAAATTGATACTTAGAAAGATAATTATCAACATCTGATATAAGGATATTAGTTAGTAAAGGCATCTGTTCACATTGCTGATGACAATAGTAAGCCATAGGTAACACCTAGATAGAATGGTTCCTTTACAATATTAACCTAGGGACAGTAAGTACTCACTAAAAAGGACATATTTGAGGAAAATCCTATATTTTCTAAAAATGTAGTATAATGTATGATCTTGTTTATGTTTTTCATAGCATTACTCTCAGGTGTTGCTAGGACGTACAATGGCAATTTTTTTTGTTTCCAGTGATTTTTATATTGCTTTAAGTATCAGAAAACAATATGGAAGGTTATTTATTTATTTTTTTCTTTTATTGGATATTTTCATTTACATTTTGAATGTTATTCCCTTTCACAATTTCCCAAACATAAACCTCCTATGCCATCTCCCTCCCTTTCTTCTATAAGAGTGCTCCCCTCCCCATCCACATCCCTTTCCCACACCGCCTACATTCCCCTACAATGGGGGTCCAACCTTAGCAGGACCAAGGCCTTCTCCTTCCATTGGAGCCCAACAGGGCCATCCTCTGCTACATACGCAGCTAGAGCCATGGGTCAGTCCACGTACAGAGTTTGATTAGTGCTTTAGTCCCTGGAAGCTCTGGTTGGTTGGAAGAGTTGTTCTTATGGGGTTGCAAACTCGTTCAGCTCTTTCAATCCTTTCTCTAGTTTCTCTAAGGGGTTCTGTTCTGTTCAATGGTTTGCTAGAAGACTTGCCTCTGTGTTTGACAGGTTTGTTGTCTCTCAGAGACATCTATACCAGGTTCTGTCAGCATGCACTTCTTAACTAATCAATCTTATCTAGTTTTGTTGGCTGTATGGGACACATGTGGGGCAGGCTCTGAATGGCCATTCCTTCAGTCTCTGCTACAAACTTTGCCACGATATCCCCTCCTATGAATATCTTTGTTCCCCCTTTTAAGAAAGAGTGAAGCATCTGCATTTTAGTCGTCCTTCTTGAGCTTCTGGTGATCTGTGGATTGCATCTTGGGTAATTCGAGCTTTTGGGCTAATATCCACTTCTCAGTGAGTGCATACCATGTGTGTTTTTCTGTGATTGGGGTACCTCACTCAAGAGGATATTTACTAGTTCAATCCATTTGCCTAAGAATTTGATGATGTCCTTGTTTTTGATAGCTGAGTATACTCCATTGTGTAGATTTACCACATTTTCTGTATCCATTCCTCTGTTGAAGGGCATCTGGGTTCTTTCCAGATTCTGGCTATTATAAAATAAGGCTGCTATAAACATAGTGGAGCATGTGTCTTTGTTGTATGTTGGAGCATCTTTTGGGTATATGCCAAGGAGAGGTATAGATGGGTTCTCAGGTAGTACAATGTCCAATTTTGTGAGGAACCTCCAGACTGATTTTCAGAGTAGTTGTACCAGTTTGCAATCCCACCAACAATGGACGAGTGTTCCTCTTTCTCCACATCCTCGCCAGCATCTGTTGTCACCTGAGTTTTTGATCTTAGCCATTCTGACTGTTATGAGGCAGAATCACAGGATTGTTTGATTTGCATTTCCCTGATGACTAAGGATGTTGAGCATTTAAGTACTTCTCAGGTATTCGATATTCCCTAGCTGAGAATTCTTTGTTTAGCACTGTACCCCATTTGTAAATAGGGTTATTTGGCTCTTTGGAGTCTAAGTTCTTGAATTCATTGTATATTTTGGATATTAGCCCTCTATCTGAGTGTAGGATTTGTAAAGATTTTTCCCAACCTGTTGGTTGCTGTTTTGTCCTAATGACAGCTTCCTTTGCCTTACAGAAGCTTTGCAGTTTTATGAGGTCCCATTTGTTGATACTTGATCTTAGAGCATAAGTCATTGGCGTTTTGTTCAAGAAATTTTCCTCAGTGCCCCTATGATTGAGACTCTTCCCCACTTTTTCTTATATTAGTGTGAGTGTACCTGGTTTGATGTGGAGGTCCTTGATCCACTTGGAATTGAGCTTTGTACAGGGTGGTAACAAAGGATCGATTTTCATTCTTCTACATTCTGACCTCCAGATGAACCAGCACCATTTGTTGAAAATGCTATTTTTTCAGTTGAATGGTTTTAGTTTCTTTGTCAAAGATCAAATGACCATAGTATGTGTGGGTTCATTTCTAGATGGTCAATTTTATTCCACTGATCTACCTGCCTGTCTCTGTACCAATATCATACTGTTTGTATCACTATTGCTCTGTAATACTGCTTGAGGTCAGGATGGTTATTCCAGCCAGAACTTCTTTTATTGTTGAAGATAGTTTTCACTATCATGGGGTTATTGTTATTCCAAATGAATTTGCAAATTGCTCATTATAACTCTATGAAGAATGATTTGAAGTTTTGATGGGGATTGCATTGAATTTATAGATTGCTTTTGGCAAAATGGCCATTTTTACTATATTAATCCTGCCAATCCATGAGCATGGGAGGTTTTTCCAACTTCTGAGATCTTCTTTAATTTAATTCTTCAAAGACTTGAAGTTCTAATCATACAGATCTTTCATTTGCTTGATTAGAGGCACACCCAGGTATTTTATGTTACTTGGGAGTATTGTGAAGGCTGTCATTTCCATAATTTTTTTTCTCATCCTGTTTTATCCTTTGCGTAGAGGATCACTGATTTGTTTGAGTTAATTTCATACCCAGACATTTTGCTGAAGTTCCTTATCAGGATTAGTCATTCTCTAGTTGAACTTTTGTGGTCACTTTAGTATACTATCATATCATCTGCCAATAGTGATATATTGGCTTCTCCCTTTCAATTTGTCTTTGACCTCATTCCTTGTCTGATTACTCTGAGTGGGTCTTCAAAGTACTGTATTGAATAAGTAGGTAGAGAGTGGGCAGCCTTGCTTGTCCCATATTTTAGTGGGATTGCTTCAAGTTCCTCTCCATTTAGATTAATGTTAGCTACTGATTTGCTGTATATGGCTTTGACTATGTCTAGATATGGGCCTTGCATTTCTGTTCTTTCCATGACTTTTATCATGAAGGTGTGTTGAATTTTTTCAAATGTTTTCTCAGCATCTAATGAAATGATCATGTGGTTTTCTTCTTTGAGTTTGTTTACATAGTGGATTATGTTGATGGATTTCAATGTATTAAACCATCCCTGCATTCCTGGGATGAAGCCTACTTGATCATAATGGATGATCGTTTTGATGTATTCTTGGATTTTGTTTGTGAGAATTTTATTGTGTATTTTTGTGTCAATATTCATTAGGAAAGTTGGTCTGATGTTCTCTTTCTTTGCTGGGTCTTTGTGTGGTTTAGGTATAAGAGTAATTGTGGCTTCATAGAAGGAATTCGGTAGTGCTCCATCTGTTTCAATTTTGTGGAATAGTTTGGATAATATTGGTACGAGGTCTTCTATGAAGGTCTGATAGAATTCTGCACTAAATCCATCTGGTCCTGGGCTCTTTTTGATTGGGAGACTTTTAATAACTGATTCTATTTCTTTAGGAGTTATGGGATTGTTTAGATGGTTTATCTGATCCTGATTTAACTTTGGTACATGTTATTTGTCTAGAAAATTATCCATTTTTTCCAGATTTTCCTGTTTTGTTGAATACAGGTTTTTGTAGTAGGATTTGATTATTTTTTTTGAATAGCCTCAGATCCTGTTTTTATGTCTCCATTTTCATTTCTGATTTTGTTAATTTGGATACACTTTCTGTGCCATCTGTTTAGTCTGGCTAAGGGTTTATCTATCTTGTTTATTTTCTCAGTGAACCAGCTCTTGGTTTTGTTGATTCTTTGTATAGTCCTTTTTGTTTCTACTTGGTTGATTTCAGCCTTGAGTTTGATTATTTCCCGACTTCTACTCCTCTTGGGTGTATTTCCTTCTTTTTCTTCTAGAGTTTTTAGTTGTGCTGTCAAGCTGCTAATGTATGCTGTCTCCTGTTTCTTTTTGGAGGCACTCAGAGATATGAGTTTTCCTCTTAGCACTGTTTTCAGTGTGTCCCACTGATATGCCTTCGTTTCCGTTAAGTCTAAAACATCTTTAATTTCTTTCCTTATTTCTTCCTTGACCAAGTTATCATTGAGCAGAATTTCGCTCAACTTCCATGTACATGTGGGCTTTCTGTCGTTTTTGCTGTTATTGAAGACGAGCCTTAGACTATGGGGACCTGATAGGATGCATGGGATTATTTCTATCTTCCTGTATGTGTTGAGGCCACTTTTGTGACTGAATATGTGATCAATTTTGAAGAATGCACCTTTAAGTTCTGGGAAGAAGGTATATTCTTTTGTTTTAGGATGAAATGTTCTATTAATATGTTAAGTCCATTTGGTTCATAACTTCTGTTAGTTTCTCTATGTCTCTGTTTAATTTCTGTTTCCAAGATCTGTCCATTGATGAGAGTGGGGTGTTGAAATCTCCTACTATTATTGTGTTAGGTTCAATGTATGCTTTCAGCTTTAGTAAGGTTTCTTTTATGAATATAGCTGCCCTTGCATTTGGAGCATAGAGAGTTAGGATTTAGAGTTCATCTTGGTAGTTTTTTCTTTGATGAATATTAATGTCTTTCCTTATCTTTTTTATTACTTTTGGCCGAAAGTCAATTATATTCAATATTAGAATGCCTACCCAGCTTGTTTCTTTGTAATATTTGCTTTGAAAATTGTATTCCAGACTTTTACGCTGAGGTAGGGTCTGTCTTTGTCTCTGAGGTGTGTTTCCTGTATTCAGAAAAATGCTGGGTCCTCTTTCCATTTTCAGTCTGTTAGTCTATGTCTTTTAATTGGAGAATCGATTCAATTGATGTTAAGAGATATTAAGGAATAGTGATTGTTGCTTCCTGTAATTTTAGTTGTTAGAGGTGGAATTATGCTTGTGTGTCTTTCTTCTTTTGGTTTTCTTGCAAGGAGATTACTTTTTTGCTTTTTCTAGGGTGTAGTTTCTCTCCTTGTGTTGGAGTTTTCCATTGATTATTCTTAGTAGGACTGGATTTGTAGAAAGATATTGTGTAAATTTGGTTCTGTCATGGAATATCTTGGTTTCTCCATCTATGTTAATTGAGAGTTTTGCAGGATACAGTAACCTGGGCTGGCATTTCTGTTCTCTTAGGGTCTGTATGACATCTGCCCAAGATCTTCTGGCTTTCACAGTCTCTTGTGAGAATTCTGGTGTAATTCTGATAGGTCTGCCTTTGTATGTTACTTTATCTTTTTCCCTTAGTGCTTTTAGAATACTTTCTTTGTTTTGTGCATTTGGTATTTTGACTATTATGTGATAGGAGGAATTTCTTTTTTGATCCAATCTATTTGGAGTTCTGTATGCTTCTTGTATGTTTATGGACATCTTTTTCTTTAGGTTATGGACATTTTCTTCTGTAATTGTGTTGAAGATATTTGCTTGCCCTTTATTTTTCTTAAGACACAGAGAGGGTTTATTTAAGAAAAGCTCTTCTAATGTATTAATATTTTGGCAACATTATTGCAACAAAGTTAAAAGGCAGGCAGACTAGTATAGGCTTTAAAGGAATAAATGAGGGTTGTACAGTTAAATTATTACACAGATCTAAGGAGTTTACTGAATAACTACATGGCCCAGAAAACAAATTAAATCTGAAAGATTAAATCCAGTATTAGCACCTACAATGTCTCTAAAAGTTCAACTTGTAACTGCTTTGTTCATTCCTTTTGTTTCTTAACTTCTCCCAAACATGCTCTCAAACTCCTAAAAGAAAGGACACAAGAAATTCCAACACAGAGAGGACAGAGATAAAGAAGAGTTGGGAAAATTAACTTGAACTTGTAAGTTACATGGAAGCCAAAACTTACTTGAGTCAATCAAAAGATTTCTGTGCCCTATGTACTGTATGTGAGGAGGCTATGAATCAGAGTTTATAAGTAGGTTACAAATTAGCAATATACAGTATTGTTCCTACCAATTTTTCTCCTAAGTTATATTTGTAACAAAACTAGATAGAGTTAGGTGTTTAGGGTGCTTGCTTATCACACATTGGGGTGGAGCTGGGGCAGTGTATCTGATGGTTGAGTATCTGGCTTATTGTGCTTACATATCTGTGTACTGAACAAACAACACATACAATATCTCCCCAACATTTTGAGGTAATGCACATTAGCAGAAATGCTTTCAAAGAAATATCCTGAATTGCATTAAATACTGCTTTAACAATGACTGCAATACTAAAACAAGTAACAGATTATTCTCTCAAGGAGCTTCTGAAACTGAACAGTAGGAATCAGTCTTAAGAGCTGAAGCACATCAAGGCTGGTAGCATGGGGAATTTGGGATACAGATTACCTGGACCATAGGCATAACAACTCTCAAAGCCTGTTACTAATCTGGGGAAGAACTAAGCTAAGACATGACTTGTGGAAGTATAAAGCCACCTAGTAAACTGACCCACAGGATGAGGAGAACCAGTGAGACTGATGCCAGGTAAGAAAATGACTTGTCTTGGGCTGTCCAACTGCCTGTTTTTAAAATGGCTTTGAATTTTAAAAAGTGAATTGCTTCCTTTTGTGTTCTTGGAAACAAGTCAAAGATCACAGGGTCCTACACAATTGGGAGACACAAAGTGGATGCTGAGTGACTAGAGGTCACTTCAGGTGTGGCACCATGGCTCTGGCATTAGAGACAAGAGATTAAACGCTCTGGAGAGGAGGTAGGGGCACTCTGCCATCAGCCAGTAGACAGAGGAAGGTCCCAGATGGATGTGGGATCTTTAATTCTACAGTTTATCTCCCACTGCTCACACCTCTGTCTTCATAGATGGTGATTTCAATAACTTGAAGTCCTCTCACAATGGGGTCTGTTTGGTTGTGTTTTCCTAAAATTCTTTATGGGCTTTTTGTGTTTCCTCTTTAAGGGCTTCTACTTGTTTACCTCTGTTCTCTTGCATTTCTTTAAGGGAGTTATTTATGTCCTTCTTAAAGTCGTCTATCTTCATCATGAGATGTGATTATAAATCCAAATCTTGCTTTTCCAGTGTATTTAGATATACAGTATTTGCTTTGGTGGGAGAACTGGGCTCTGATGATGCCAGTAGTCTTGGTTTCTGTTGCTTACATTCCTGTACTTGCCTCTCACCATCAGGTTGTCTCTGGTGTTAGCTTGTCTTGCTGTCTATGACAGTGGCTTGACCTTCCTGTAAGCCTGTGTGTCAGCACTCCTGTAGACCTCTTTATTTTTAGGTAGGATCTGGGAACAGAGAGCTGCTCTTGTGTTTGTGTGACCTGAAGCTTCCAGACAGGTTGCTTAGCACAGAAGAATTGGTCTTACCTCTGCTTTCAGTGTGTAGGGTCTCCTGGAAATTCATTTTCAGCCCTGGCTGTAGGCAGAAACCTGAAGTGTCCTGCCGTGGACTGCTCCTAGGTCCCTGTGCCCAAAGGGCACATATGGCACTAGGCAATTTCCTCTTGGGTCAGGAATGTGGGTGGAAAGTGGTTGTTTCCTCTGAGTTCTCAGGATTGCCTATACTTCAAAAGGTCCAGCTCTCTCCCCCACCTGATTTGAGTACAGGGAGCTGTGGGACCGGTTCAGTTCAGTTATCAGCACAGGCAGAACCCAGCAGTTCCCTGCCTCTTACTTCTCCCATATTCCTGTATCCCGCAGCACTATGCAGTTTCCTCTTGGGCCAGGAATGTGGGCAGAAGTGGACAGTAGTGGTGGTCTCTCCTGAAGTCTCAGGATTGTTTGAGCTTCTGGGAGTTCAGTTCTCTTCCCCATGGGATTTGGGTGCAGGGAGCTGTGTGATTAGTTCAGTTCAGTTCCCAGAAAGTTTTTTGTTTTTTTTTGTTTTAATGAATGTTTTAATGTTATATAGAACATAACGTCATGAATACAATGGAAACAAACTTGTACCAATTCAATAAAAAAATTTCAACATAAAGTGGGGGAGATAATAATTTGATACTTATAGTATTTATTTTAAAAAATATTCCCAGCTTGAGGTTGAAACATTTAATTTTGCATTCCAAATTCTAGAATCATGATTTTCATGTGAGCTTAATGCAGAATCACAGCAGGAAAAAAAAACATTTAATTAATTTCCTTTATTTGTCATTAAATCAATAAAATCTCTGACTGCTACAGGTCTCCTTTAATAATATATATCGAACTTCTATTGGAACCATATTGCTAATGCGGTATTACACTCAAAACGCAAACAAAACAAATACGGTATAAAATCTAAATGTGAACGTTGCTGAGTCCTAACATGTACATTAACTTAAGGTTTTAATGTATTTTTACCTTTCAGTTTTTTGAAAAGACACCAAAAAAGATAAAAATAAATATTTTTCTCTTTTGACTGTTTCTGACTTGAATGATGGCTCCAAGGATACACACAGGAAGCAGCTTTGCCAAGTCAGTCGCTGCAAAGGACAATGAACAACTGCTACAAACAAACAACACACGGTCTTCCTTCTCCTCTGTTAGGGAAACCGCAGGGCGGCCCTGAGGAAGGCTTTCCCAGGGCTGCACCGGCAATGGGAGGAGACACGGGCGAAGCCTCACAGCCACTGCCCGCTGCCTGCGGGAAGAGGGTGGATTCCATGCAGACTCAGATGGTGGGTAGCAGCACTGCTGGAGCCTGGCAAAGTACACACATCCAGTTACCTCTGATTCAGCCATAATCACATAGGTATGCCTTTTTTTTTTTGGACAAAAATATATATTTTTAT
>NC_046172.1:34717232-34726000 GCF_011064425.1 Rattus rattus
TGTTTAGCTCTGAACCCCATTTTTTAATAGGGTTTTTTGTCTCCCTGCGGTCTAACTTTTTGAGTTCTTTGTATATTTTGGATATAAGGCCTCTATCTGTTGTAGGATTGGTAAAGATCTTTTCCCAATCTGTTGGTTGCCGTTTTGTCCTAACCACAGTGTCCTTTGCCTTACAGAAGCTTTGTAGTTTTATGAGATCTGGGGGCGTATTCTTGATTGATTGATGTGAGAGGACCGGGCCACTGTGAGTAGTGAGATCCTTGGGCTAGTGATTTTGGGAATCTGTAAAAAAGCAGACTGAGCAAGCCACGAGGAGCAAGCCAGTAAGCAGCACCTCTCCATGGTCTGTTTCAGTTCCTGCCTCCAGGTTCCTGCCCTGACTTTTTTCACTGATTGGAAATATGAAGAAACTCTTTCCACTCCCAAATTTGTTTGAATTTGTGTTTTATCACAGAGGTTGAAAGCAAACTAGGAACATACACAGTGGAATGCTTTTGGCAATAAAGAAGAATGAGGTTTTTTTTTTTTTTTTTTTTTTTTTTTTTTTTTTTTTTTTTTTTTTTTTTTTTTTAGGAAAGTGGATGCAGCTGGAAAGAGTTGAATTTATCAATTATGCCACTCTCAAATTTTGCGTGTTTTCTCTTATTTGTGGTCCCTACACTTTATAGATACAGAAAATCATATATGTACATATATCATAAATTACAGTCAATACTGTCTAGGAAAACAAAGGATACTAATGGGAAAGAGATGAGAGGAGAGAGAGAGAGACAGAGACAGAGAAGAGAGAGAGAGAGAGAGGGAGAGAGAGATGTTGAGGGAATATGATCAAAGTACACTATATGTTTACATGAAAATTCATGAACACATAAAAGATATATATATAGATATAGATAGATAGATAGATAGATAGATAGATAGATAGATAGATAGATAATTATTGTTGTTGTTTTGTTATCATTTCCAGTTTTGAAAACACTTTCTTATTTTAATATCTGTCTTTCAATCTTAGAGACATGGTCTCTCTCTATACAGCTCAGGCTAACTGCAAACTCATACTCATTCTTAATCTGCCTCCTGAATGCTAGAATTGAAGACTTTATAGCTGTCTTTTAATTTTTAAGCTTCATACTCCAAAGTAGACTGGTTAGTAAACAAATGCCTATCTGAATTTTCACATTTTGCCATGTGACCCAAAGTCACCCTCTGTTAAGGGGTAGGTGTTTACATGAGCATACAGTGAAACTGTACTAGCCATAGGACTTGCTTGCATTTCAGTAAAATATATTTAAAGAGTGAGTTTCAATTCTAAGTCTAGACTTGAGAAAACTGAATACTTTCCTACTTTCTTGAATCCAAGAGAGACTAGAAAAGATTATTTCCATTTCCGTTAGGGAAGGGACCTTATTGAGGACAGCCATGTATAGTAGTCATCATTGATTAGCAAGCCCCCAGTCAGTCCACTGACCACTCACAAGAGTACCTTAATAAGTTCATTTTCAGGTGACCCAGAGAAGGCCCATCTAGCTGACCTACAGACCTCTGATCCATGATTTTACTGGAATTGGAGTGGGGAAGAAATCTTATGCAGCATTATTTAAAGTAATTGCTAAATAATGATTATATTTCAATCCTCTGCCAGGAATATAGCATGAAATAACTTTTGAAGGAAAAGACCCTGCTTCATGTTTGTCTAATTTGTGGTTGTAGATCCATGAAGTTGTGTTGTTGTGTAAAATTATTGGTAGACATCCTTTGATGTCCATCAGCCCTACAAATGAGCTGAAAAATAACTCATTGCCCTGATATCCAAACATTCTTGATATATTATGATCACATTAATTTTTTTGCTTTTCCCAATACCCACAGAAATATAATACTGGCAGATTTTCATTTAAAAATTTAGTCATTATCTTTGTTCTTCTTGTGAAAATATTTAAAATGGTCTAAGAAACAGTTCAAGTTCTCTGTCAAACATTCCAAATGGCAAATCACCTATCTGTAGTATAAACCATGTCTTGTTCTTCTCTATTTATTTTAATAAGTTCTCTGTTTCCTTTCTATTTATTTTAATAAGTTCTCTGTTTAACATCTAACTCATGTTTCAGTATGATTCAAAGTGGAAGATCTAACATTCTCCCAGCACCATCCAATATTGGAAACTAGTAACAAAATAAAGGTCTCAGACAAAGTTTCAGTCATTTTCTTATTAAGTATTGATATGATTTTTCTGTTCTTGTGGGGAAAAGAAATGAAAGTTACTTTAGTCATGTCTAAAGTTTAGAGTAAGTTTATCTTAGTTAAAAATATTCCAATAATTTTGAACTGGTTTTCACAACATGGACAAGTAATTCTTATTATGACTACTAAATTGTATCTCCTTAAAGAAAAGCAGAGCAGAACTTCTGGAATATTAGCAGCAAGAGAGAAAAGAATAGACTAGTCAAGAATTTTATCAATTATCCTACATTACTGAATCAGAGAACTGTATTCCTTGTAATACCTTAGGTAAGATTTATCGTACATTATTAAAGACTCTAAACTCAATCCCTGGCTGCTATTTGTGTAGGTCTAGGATTAAAAACTTGAACATTCTTTCCATTTTAAACTCTTTCTGTCCTGATAGAAGACTATCATCACAGTCTGTTAACATTTGTATTTGTTATGTTTTACTATATAATGGGACAATTAAGAATGGCTGTTTAATGCTTAAGCTCCAATTTAAATAATTCCATCATAAATACATTTTACTATAAAACATAACTATTTTATATTAAATCCCTCCATTGAATTGATATGTGTTAGTAAACTAAAAAGAAGTAAAAAGGACATAAATCAACAAGAAGGTTAGAATCTATTTTGTGGGACAGAAACATTGCAATTATGCACTAATTTCTAGGGACTACCATAGTGTCTGTTGCATTGTATGAACTCAAGAAATATTTTGCTGCAATATATATATATACATATAAAATTCAGTAGTATAAATTTAAATGATATTGAATAAAACATCAGTAGAAAGACAGAAGTGGAGGGAACTAGATTTCATCACAAAGCCATTGTGGATCAATAGTCTACAATAATGTGGCACAAGAATCTGTCAGGGACCAAAGACATTCAATGATTTATGAGTGCATTAACTTCATGAAAAATAATGAGCCTGCAACGTTACATACTATCCATTTTCTAAATCAATAACTATGGAATTAAATAAATGAAAGTGGAACATTTTCAAAAGTGTGATAATAGGAATGATGAAGGTGTGAAAAGCTGCTTATGACATAAAAGTAAAACATTAAAATATTTAGCATAGAAAAACTGCAGAAATTTTTCCCATAACTAGTCAATGCATTAGTGGATTGCAGATAATTTTGTTTTATGAAGGCACACATCTCCCTCACACAATGCTGTTACAAGTTAGAAAATTCTTATCTGCTGAGTACATTTAGCCACTTCCACTGGGTCTTATCTTAGAGGAGGAAGTGTTTTTCCAGTAGCCCAGATACCATGTGATCCCATCACACTTCAGGGGCCTTAGCTAGTGAAGACAAAAAGATCTTGAATTTCTACAAGGACAGAAGAAAAAGTCAGTGAAATCTATCTTTTAACCCTTCTACCTCATCTTGTCTCTTTTAAGCAACCAAATTAATATTAAATGGATCTTCATTAAAACTATCATGATGTTCTCTTCCTGAAATATGTTTCTTTCTAGAACAAAATATCTCTTATTACTGGTATTTCTTATAGCAGTTCCTGTGTATACTCTTCTATGGTTTGGGTCATTTATGTGCCCAAAGGTTAATGTGATAAAGGCTTGGGCATCAGGCTATGTATGGCACTTCTGGGAGAAGCTGGGAACTTTAAGAGTTGGGACATACAGAAAGAAAGTAAGATCATTGTGAGTGACTTGTAGAAGATATAGGACTCTCTCCCTCTGTAATGCTCCTGTGTGTCTCTGTTTTCCTCCTTTCTTCCTTCTTCCTCCCATCCCTCTCTGTGTGCCCCTAGCTCCTGTAACATGGGTTGAGGTGTAGACTCTCAGCTATTTTTCCAATACTATGCCTGCCTGCCTAACATCATACTCCCCCACCACGATTGTCATGGACTTACCCTCTGAAACTGTAAGCAAGCCTCCAATCCCCCAATTAAATGGTTTCTTTCACAAGTTGCCTTGGTCATTGTGTGCCTTCACAGTAATGGAACAGTAACTACCACAGAGCATATACCCAGAATGGGAGTTAGGGGGTTATTTTGGGGAAGAAGAATCTGATTTGGGTCTTGAAGGGAAAAGGCCTTAAAAATGCTTTAACTTTAGAAAAAGCCTTTATGAATACATGATGTAGAAAAAAGTCAGGACAGGAAATGGAAACAGGGTAGCAGCAGAAACCTCACCTTTATAGTCTGCATAGCATGGCTTGGTTCTCTATGTTTATTAGTAACCAACCAGACTTCTTACTTTCCTATTATATCTATTTGCATAAAACTCCACTTTGCTTTACTAGTGGATAAAACCAAAATGCAATGAAGCTGCTTTTTGAATGACACTATATTATCATAAAAAAGAAAAGATATGAAAATCCTTCACACACACACACACACACACACACACACACACACACATCCTCACTCTTCCTCTTGTAAGACTACTGTCCCCATGTCAACCCCTTGTTTCCTTCTTCCTTTGTCCCCAACTGACTTACTACTTGTTCACTCAGTCAAGACTAGGGTGAAATGTACTGAAGTTCTTGCTATAGATGTTAGAACTCAAAGTAAAGATGATTATCATTTAATAATGGATACTTGAGCCAAAAGAAATCTGTCCTCAGTTAAAGCCATAAGAAGTACCTGGAAATACAGGTTACTTTTAGTACATATGTCTGAATCAGGAACTTTGATGTTTCTGACTAATCATATTCTAAATCAGATGTGTTAAAAAAGAAATGAACCCAATCCAGGGGCTGGGAAAATGAGGAGCATGAGAGGGGGCAGGACTGTGACTCATAGAAGCAGGAGTTAACTGGGATAGTGAATAAAAACTGAGTCTTCCTGACAAAAGAGCCAGTTTTGTTGTAGCCTGCTTCACAACAAATAGACCATGTGAGCTCAAAGATGAGAAGTTGGCACTGGGGATGCCCACCAACAGGAAATGGAGATGTAGTACCCTGCCACACCTCTGAAGACAGGTCTTGGCTGCAAAAGCCAATTCGTTTTGCCAGTGCCAGGTCTGCAGCTTCACATCTTCCACTCTGGCAGGTCTTGCCTTGGCCCCTATTCAAGCAGAATGAGAAGGTTTCTATAATTATCACCCCAACCTTGGCATTTGCACACAGCTGCTCCATTACTCTCAGATCTGCCTAGTCCTGGAGAATGAGTCCCCAAACAAGAAAGCTTGTTGAAAGTACTTGATGACATCTCTCTCCCTTCAGATACCACAACCCCACCACTATCACTATAAGCAAAGTGTGGCACTGATCCAGGAACTGAAATGTTTGATTTTTCAAGGTAATTTTGTGGTTTAATTCAAAAGAATAAACAATGCATTTACCTAATATTCTTGACTAGAGAAGCAAGTGTTAACAGGCCTCCAGGCCAGAAGCTGGCTAAGCCATTCCCTAGATCTTTCTGGGCCTCTCTGTGTCAACACACTGTGAGAAAAATAGTAGTAATATTGAATTCCTGTGTCCTCCCAGAGACACAGGTCATACATATTGCTTGTAGACCAAAGGGTGAGAGGGGGAAAGAAAATTGAGAACAACTCACCATCAGTTTGAGTGTCAGTGAAAGAACACTGTGATTTCTTTTAATCTTTCAGCCAACCATGGAAGCTTAGATCAAGTCTAGACGTCTGTTAATTGTTTTCCAAATTGGAAAGGACTGTAGACGCCCCTAGTTCAGCCTCCCATTCAGTGCAGTTGCTGCCGAAAAATATCTTGGAACTGCCATCCACATTTTCCTTGGATGCTTCTAGCACAGACTGCTCATTGCTTGGCAAGCAGCTTTTTCATATTTGATGATTCTTGGACTTTCTCCCTTCATTCTACAATGGAAAGAGGAAATCATATTGATGTTTCATTTCCTTTAAACCTTCCACGAGGACTCCCATGCCCTTGAGATTGAGTCTGTGTTAAGTAAGCCCACATTTGTTCCTATCTCAAACCCTCATGATGGAAGTCAGAGAAATTAAGTACACCACATATAACAGTTATTCCTTGTTGTCAACTTGACTACATCTGGAATGAACTACAATTCAGAATTGGCAGGCTCACCTGTGATCCAGATCTTAAGGCATAGTGGCTATGAATCACAGGAGACTAAGGCAAGGAGATTTCTCAGTTCAAGATCATCTGGGACAAAGTCCCAGATCCAGGCTATAAATTTTACCTTTAATCTCAGCCACACTTTATGCTGGAGACCTTAATAAGGACATTGGAAGAAGGAAGACTCTCCATTGCCTGCTTGCCTTGTGAGACTAAGCAACTCCTAGATAATTAGACTTCCATTCACAGCTGTTGCTGACCATTTTTGGGGAGTTGGACTACAGGCTGTAAGTCATCATAATAAATTCCCTTACTATATAGAGACTACCCATAAGTTCTGTGACTCTAGAGAAACCTGACTACTATATTGTGTCCTTTCATCTCCTATAACCCTTATTCAGCTTTAGCTTTCTTGCCTCTATTTCTCTTCCTGAAATATTTCTGTCCAGATTACCATTTCTTTACTCTGTGATTGACATTACTTGGAAGAATGCCTCATTCTGGCACCACCCACCTCAACAACTTCCAACTGGTTTTAATTCTTATTGCTGTGAGAACACAGAGACCTGCTTCATGCTTAGCATAGTGCTTGCCTAGTATACACTAGCAGTGTGGGAAGACAAGGTAAATTCACATTCAAGGACAATGGACCTAATCTCCTCTTACCTGCTTGTTTTAACTGGTTCTTCTGTCTTGCAAGGACCCTTGAAATACTCGTAGAAAATCATACTAATCATACCAGGAACAACTTGGAACTGATCCTAGCAGGTAGCAGATCACACATTTAGAAGATGATTGAAGAGGAGCATGATGGAAGGTCTATTGACAAAGGCTTAAGTGCTAAGTGAATCCTAGGAGTACTACAAAACAAGAAAAGGTCATAGTCTCAGGTTAAAGAGGAAAAAAGATTGCTCTAGGCCAAGAAGAATCTTGAAGTTCAGGAAGAAGTCATTCAACGAGTCAGCATGGAAGCAGTCAAGAGACGTGCTTTCCTGCCAGTGGTCTTCTGGAACCTCGTGCTGGCATATGGAAGACAGGAAACATCCTGAGATACAAAGTATACTGAAGAATGAATAATGAGGGATAAATGAAAAACAGCACAAGTAACCCTCTGGCAGCCTGAACTTAGTCTTACCCTATTACACAGCTACTTGCTACTGTTGCTCAAGAGCTTTTGGCTGCTGAAGTTATTATTCAATTTTCTGCCATCTGGGAAGATTCCTGATTGCCACTAATTGTCTATCTTGAAGAATGTTAGTAATATCATAGTGGCCCAGATACTCTCTGATTAGGAGAATATCAGCTAAGAGAATGAGTTTCAGTTTCTGCCAGTGTGAGCACTGGAGTGTTCTAAAACAGGTGTAAAATGGTAACTCTATTGTTTGTTGAAGGCATTTCAATTGTTTTACTATTGGGTTTATAATCAACTAGATTTCCCAGACTTCCTCACAAAAACTGCTACAAAATCAAACTTCTTCCCAAATTGAACTCACATCATTGATTTCTGTTTTAACCTCACTGAGGGATTTTATATTTACCCCTGTCAGAGTTTTGTCTTTATTTACATCTGTCTACTTTTCCAGATTATTATATCCTATTATTTTGTTATCTAGTATAACAATTTTTCTTTCACACTTTCAAATGCTAGCTAATTTGAACTCCCTACACTGTGTGTGCATGTGTGTATATGTGTATATGTGTTTATGTGTCTTCATTTGTATTGATAATGAAAAACAGGAAAGCCCACTCGCATTTACATATACCTCCCAACAAAGCTATATATTGCAATATTCCCCAAGCAAGGGCACAGGATAGAGACCAAGCATCCAAATGCCTGAGACTGTAGAGGACATCTCATTCAAATGACCAGAAAGGGAGGAGAACACATTTGGGAATATGCTACTAGATCTCTCAATTAAGATTAAGGTTATATATGAAAGAAAGAGTGTTTGCTATCACGTTAAGATGCTAAATAATCAACAGGTGTTAGGTACCACTGAAGATAGGTTTATAATAGTATTGATCATTACTATAATTCTGATATTAGCCCAGTAATTAGGGTCACTATAGAAAATATAATGTTCTACCTTAAGTAAGCTAAAAGATAAATATCAAATTAAAAATACATTTCTTACTTATATAATTCACATGCTCATAAATGGTGAATATCCTAAACATTGTTTTAAATCATATAAATCTGTAAGAAAATCTTCATGTATTAACAGTAAATAGTCAAATAATATAAGTCAATAATCCACAAAACAAGAAATATTGGGCATGGCTTACATAAAATTAGAAATGGTTTTATTTTTTATTTTATTTTTTAATGCTTAGTATTTCTTATATACATTTCGTCATGTATTCCCGCGGTTTCCGGGCAAACATCCCCTCCCCCTCACTTCCTTATGGGTGTTCCCTCCACCCCTCCCCCCATTGCTGCCCTCTCCCCAACAGTCTAGTTCACTAGGGGTTCAGTCTTAGCAGGACCCAGGGCTTCCCCTTCCACTGGTG
>NC_046172.1:35376100-35463478 GCF_011064425.1 Rattus rattus
ACTTCATTCATTTTTGCCATCTTTTAATTTGTTTACTTTGTTTGCAGATGTGAGATCAATCCCCCTGCACCCCTATTTTATTTTATTTTACTTTTAAGATATAAGGAGAAGTTGTTTTGGAGAACTGAAAAATACTTTTCTTTTCCATAGTCATCACTCCCCCTCTTTGTTTAGATGTCCATTACAGATCCTAAATCTTGGAACTATGGCTGCCATCTTGGGAAGCTGAGGATAAAATGCTGACATCTTCCGAGTGGCAGGGACAACGAATGTGAAAGAGCCTGGAACTTTCGACATCATATATTTCTGAACAAGCCTGGAATTACCTCTCTTCACATTCCTAGATTTGTGAGATGATGAAATGACTATTGATTGAGTCACTGTTACTCCAGGATGTACCGTAATTGGTACTGTACTTACACGTGAGTTGCTTTGGTTCTGAGGAAAGAAGTTGAAAGTCAAAAGTTAGGAATAGGCCAGGTGTGTGGCATCTTTAATCCTAGCACTTGGGGTGCAGAGGCAGGTAGGTTTCCGTGGCTTTGAGCTCAACCAAAGCTGAACAGTGAGATCTTGGCTAAAACATAAAATCTAGGAAGAACTGACCAAGTTAGCAGGAGTCTTCACTTACTGTTTTCTACAGTGAGCCCAATGTCACTAACTTCACAGAGCCACTGAGAGGATTCAGTAAAATGATTCAAATGAAAGTTCTACTCTTAGACTGTAGCGTGTGTGTGTGTGTGTGTGTGTGTGTGTGTGTGTGTGTGTGTGTGTGTGTCTGTGTGTGTGTAGGTCCAGGAGAGGTGAAGGTATGTATATAGGTAAAAGGAACTTGGTTGAATTATGGTTTTGTGAACAATACTGTGCTCTGTTCCTCTTAGGTGATCTTTACTGAAATATGCCCAAAATTCTTAATCTGTCCCATCAATGTTCAATCCCCTCTGGTTTTCCCTTTTCCATATTTTGAGTGAGACTTTTTTGCTTCTTTTTCCTACTCCTCATCTTGACCGTCACTGTCAGAAATAGACTTATCTTGTCTCCTTGAGCCCCATTCATTGTCACTCATCAACCCAGTGTGTGCCGATGTGTGTGCTCCCTGCATAGCATGTGCGGACTTTTATGGGAGCCTTAAACTGACAACAGTAGTGGAAATTTTAAGGGGT
The DNA here is from genome assembly GCF_011064425.1 of Rattus rattus. Lineage (NCBI taxonomy): Eukaryota > Metazoa > Chordata > Mammalia > Rodentia > Muridae > Rattus > Rattus rattus. The sequence continues at coordinate 35,377,261 of NC_046172.1, forward strand.
TATGGAATGAAGTCAAGTAAAGTGTTTGCCTTCTTGGTGCTTCTGAGAGGTCCCAGCTGGCACTGACACTCAGATGACAACCACTCACGACTGTACAAGTTTGTGCCCCATTGATGTCCTCCTTGCTCAGTGACTTCACCCCTGACCAGGACGTGGTGCTTGACTCAGAGTATTTAAAGCTTCTTTTCTTCACATAGCAAGAATGGTTGATGATGCCTGGTGCTGAGAATGTCCTGTCATGGTGGTTCTAAGTGAGGCCACCCAGGGGATGTATTTTAAGTCTGTTCTGCTGAGCATTTCTACCAAAGGGAAGATGGTTTTGTGTGGTGGCTTTTCATTTTTCTTTATGTTTATGTCTATGTTTATGTTGTTTTGTTGAGACGGGATCACTTTCCATAGCCCTGGTTGCCTGGACCTCACTATATAGACTAGACTGATCTTGAATTCAGGTCGTAGACCTACACCTGCTTCTGCCTTCTGGATGCCAGAATTAAAGGTGTGAGCTACCTTGTCTCGCCGGAAGGGAAACTTTATATGAAGTTAACTCGGAAATTGAAGAAGTTCATCAACAAAGCCATGTTCAAGACAGTGACCATGAGCCGTATTTTCCTAGGTACCTAATCTTGGCCCTTTCTGAAACTAAAAGTAGCCGTTCCCCTTTGTTTTATTCTCTTCTGTTGTTTCCTTTGGGCCAAGTTCTAAGGTTAATGCATCAATCAAAGCAGGAAAGCCAAGTAAGCAAGTTCTCTGAGGCCAGCAACCATGACAGCCCGTCCATTTTTAACAGCGTTTGACCTACAAACTAGGACAATGTCTTATAGTTTGAAGTTATAGTATAATTATATTATTAATTAATTATATTATTTCGTGACTGCTTTTGGAGTGCTGATTATTAAGTAACTTTAACAGCTCCCAAGTTACCAAGCTTGCATTCAAGCAATGTCTGACATCAGCACCCTGCTTTCCCCAATTTTTAATGAACCTTTCCTCATTTTCTGGCCTCTAGATAATACAGCTAAAGATAGACTTTTCCTACTTTTTTTGAAGTTCACTACACCCCTCAGAAACTGTGAGAGAATACAGCCAGCCTCCTCGAGATTAGGAGGGCAGTAAGATAACGTAGCCACCTCCACGCTGATATCTGAGCCCTGCTTTCCACATGGTCAAGCCTTTCAGAGGCAGCCAGCCTATGGCTTGTATCAAACTCTATATTTAGGAAGAACAACTGTGAGCTATGACAGGAATTCTCTTTAACACTTTAGCCTTAAAGCAAGTTTCCCTCTAGCCCAAGCCAGGAGCAGCTCTCAGGACCGGAGAGGGACAGAGCACTCCAGCTATTCCAGCCACATGAAAAGCACTGGAATTGAGATCTCAGCTCAGAGGACACCGGGAGTTCCTTCTACCCTGTAAAGCGTTTTCTGTTTTTGCACCTGGCTGCCTAGGACTGTCCTCAGGCAGTAAACAAATCCAGAGAGCAGGTAAGCTGAAGAACCCAGCTTTACTCCCAGCTTTCAAGAGGAAATTTTCTTGATCCCAACTTAAAGTAACGACTCCCATAACTTTGTAGGTTGCTAAGTACTGGGTGGCTTCTTTGTCAATTCCCTATTCACTAGTGGCATCCCGGATTCTATTTTTGGAGAGAGAGAGAGAGAGAGAGAGAGAGAGAGAGAGAGAGAGAGAGAGAGAGAGAGAGAGAGAGAGAGAAGGGAATTGAACTAAAGGGATTTTCACTTACTGATTTTCACTGTTAATAAAATGTCTACTGTTCGGATACCGTAACTGTGACCTTGAAGTTCTTTCTGCAGACCAGTATTATCGTCAGCTGCAGACTGACAACATTCCCTAAGCTAAGACTCAGAAGAGTAGGCAGAGTAAAGCTGGAATGTTAGGGTTCTTTTTGTGTGTGTTTGTTTAAATGAAAATGATGGTGAGAGTTGTTACATGATGTAAGTTTAGAATCCTTTTCTCCTTTCCCTAACTGCTGGGCTTGGTTTCAACAACAAAGTTCTGTAGACGGACCATCTTTTCAAGAGCTTTGCTTTGGTCATTGTTTTCCTGTACCCAGCAGGGTAGAGTGAAGCCCTCAGTGTCCTTGTCTATGTGGGCACAGATTGGAATTGCAAAACCTTTCTCTTTTCTCCCAGTATATTGAAGTAGTCAGAGCATTATTCTATACCCTCCTTGGGAATTATTTTTAACTTCAGGACAGAAGATAAATCCCTTTGAAATAGTGCTTTACTCATATCCTTGACCTTTCAAAAAGAACAAACAAAGCTCTTCTTTCCAAATAGCAATTGATTTTTCCCTCAATCTCTTCTTGCAAAATTAGTGATATTAATGCTGACCAATTTTAGTACATTGGAGGGTTTTATTTAGAAGCTAGATATTAGATTCTGCCCAATCAAAAGCAAATGGGTGGGGGTGGGGAGTCTATCATTCATGACTCAGCACAAAGACCATTAAAAGTTCCCACAGACTGCCAGGAAAACTTACCTGTACTCAGTTGGCAAGAATCACCAGTTTATTAACATCAATATGCCTTGTCAGACTTGCAGTATTTCAAATTTTAGGCAGATTCAGCAGACAGACACAGCAGTTGCATGTTGTAAAGAGTATCATCTCTTTGGATAAAGAGCAGTTGCCTTGAAGTGGGTGGTGGTTGGGTGAGTTAATAAATGCTGCTTCCATTCACAGAAGGAGCATGCAGATGTAGAGGGAAGATGCACTACACGATACATCCTGGTGGAGGTGAATGCACAACCAGGGAAACAGCTAGGGAACACTGTCTATTTTTGCTCATCACTGCGCTTTGCCCTGATTTCTCAGCAAATAATGAGGACAGCAGGAATTGCTGCTGAACTGACTTATGCACATATTCTTCAGCCTGATAGTGAGAAATGAGAATGGGGAGAGAACTGACTTTCTGTAGATGTCTCTATTGAAGATTAACAAGGATGTTAGGAAGAGATCCACGTACAGATGAGAACATAGCAAAACTAGACAGGAGAGACAAGGTCCATCCGTTAGGCTCAGAGTTTCCCAGCAAATACTGTAATCCAGTAGTTGGTATAACTAGTCAGTGAAAAAAAACTGTACAAAAATCAATGCAGCATAAATAAAATCATTCATTGCTACTTTTGTATTTCAACTTGCTATTGTAATCACATAAAGGCATTTTGTAATTCTCATAATTTAAATTAATATACAGTAACAATAAAAAAATTTTTGCTTAAACTCTAGTTGTATGCACATTTAGCAAACACTGGGAAGGTCTTTAATGTCTCATAAGGATTATCATTTTTGCATTATTTCTCTTAGCGTTTGGCAAATGGAAACATCACAAAGTAAGCTATTCTAGGCGGATCATTCCGGCATTGAGCCGTGTATCCTAGAATGTCAAATTGGAAAGTTCTTTATGTGCCTTTGATGCTGAAGGGAAGGTAGCACTCAACTGGAAAAGGATCATGGAGAAAAATGTATCCTTGACTGTTCAACCTATTGTTTTTACTTAATATTTGATTATAGTTAAATTGGTTCTTCCTAGACCCTTATTATAGAAGAAGTATATTTAGATGAAATTTAAAAGTTCATGTATGTTATTTTCATGTACATAGCTCCCCAAATTATACATTGAGCTATAGTTCTTGTAGATATTTTAAAAATAAGTATACAACTATTTATCTTCATAGAATAGAAGCTAAGCTCTAAAAAAAAAAAAAAAACCCTCTTCATTTTTACCAAAGTTCTCCTGTAATTCATTTCTGTCTTGAAGATCATGCATCAGTTTATCTCTACATTTTTATTATTAATTTTTAAAAATCACTTTATTTATTTACATCCCAAATGTTGCTCCCTCTCAGGGTTGGTTCCCTGTCCCTGGGAGTTCTTCATTCCATCCCCCTGCCTTTCACTTCTGAGAGGGTGGTCCCCCAGAGGCATCACATTCCTACAGGATTAGGCACATCCTCTCACAAGGAGGCAGACAAGGCAGCCCTCTGCTACACATGCCCCTTGGTTGGTGGCTTAGTCTCTGGGAGCTCCCAGGGCTCAGGGTTTCCCCTCTACATTTAAGACTGCAGATGAACACAGCACTCAGAAGTCATGAGCTGTGGACATTGGCACTAATGAAACACACACACACCATGCTTTAGAGTTCAGAAAGTCACATCAGAGGAGTTATGTCACTCAAATCTTCCCATAGCCTGTGAAGCAGAATCATCTAGGAAACAGACCTAGAAATATTCAATGTCATTGCCCAAATTTCAGGGGCCTTGTGTGAAACACTATGACTGATCCCTGTGTTCGTTCAGCCCCACGTTGATACACAGGCACAGCAATCAGTAGATAGAATTCGGTCAACTCATTTTATAGTTAGGGTTTAGAACAGAGAATGTTTTGAATTCAATGAGTTTTAAACTTTTTACTTGGTCTGGTTGATGTTTAACAGACAGCTATAAAAACAGGCCAGAGCCGGTTTCATTAGTGTTCTTGGTTCCTTTAGCTCCAGCAAACTAAGCCTATATTTCCGGGTGGGCTTTGGTCCCTGTTCAAAGTTAGGACTCCTGTGTTTAAAGAAGGTTTGAGGAAAAAAAGTGCTTCTACATTTTGGGGATCTGATATGGTCATGGAATTCTACTTTCTAAGATTGTTCCACTGAAGAAAGGCAGTTCTAGAACACTCTGGCTTCCATTGTTTCTACAATCTAGGCTTGTTGGGGTGGTTAGGTGGGACGCCTGGGAAGATCAAACGATCCGGTTCTTCAAAGAGTCCGCAAACCTCTTCCAAGTTTGCCAGAAGAGATATTCACACAGCTGAGAGGGTACTCCAAAAGCTGAGCCACCGTCTTCAGGTAGTACACGGAGGATGGCTGCCCCTGCTGAACTGAGTGGCTGCCCTGGCAACAGTGAGCACAGACCACAAGTTCAGTTTCAAGCCGCAGCCAGCCTCTGTTGCGGAACAAAGGGAGGTGTTGGTACCGCCTCTTTGGTTTGAGGCTTTTGGCAGAAGGTCAGGAGGGCAGGTGAAGAGAGGATAGGGCTTTTCAAGTTTCTGTTCCCCTATCATTTCTATCGGGGGCAAGGCTCGGTATAGCTTCTGAATGATTTATCGGGGTGCTCTAGTGTTCCCTCTCCCTGAGGCATTGGGAAGGAGAGTCTCCAAGTAACTGCAGAAACTGAGACTGAAAGAATATATGACCAATGAAAGAGGCGACTGCCCAGTTGAATCATGAGTTAAATTCTAGTTTATCACGACCTTGAATCTGAAGGCTGCCACCTCTAACAGTGTCTTGTTTTTTAGGTATAAGACCTCTTGAACATGTCGAAGCAGCCAATTTCCAACGTCAGATCCATTCAGGTAAGTCGGTCTCTTTGTGTTTTGCCATCGGCTCTGTGGCTTCTGACCTACTGCGATTGTTCATCTCTGATTATTAACTTTAAGAAGAAAAGAACGTTCCTCTTTATAAGGCTAAGGAATTGAGAAAGGGCTGTAAAACTGATAGGGTAAAATCAACAGCCGAAGTTGCTTTTAATTGCTATGAATTGTAAGACAAAGTTTTAAAACGAGAATTACATTTTACCAAACATACTAGATTCACAATAACCTATCCGAGGCTCCCAGCAGGCTCTAAAATAACAAGTAGGAAATGATACTGTATCTGATTTGACCATTATGTCTGGCAAGCTTGTATTAAAATATACTGCTAGATGTGCAGCTTGGTCTTCATGGGGGTCCCGAACAACTGGAGCAGGGCCTATCCCAAAAAGGATGTGATGTGGGATATGTTCTTCTAGCTGGGCTGCCTTGTCTGGCCTCAGTGCAAGTGGAAGAACCTAGTCTTGCAGAGACTTGAAGTGCCAGGGTTGGGGATACCCAGGGACCCCCACCTGCTCTGAGGAGAAGGGAGGGAATGGGGATGGGGAAGGATTGTGGGAGGGGTGATCTGGAGGAGGGCAGTGAGTGGGATGTAAAGTGAATAAGTAAATATATGTATATACTGCTAAAATACACTGTTCCCCATAAAGACATACAGCTATCACATGCTAATTAAAAGATATATGGGCGGCAATGGGGGGGGGTGGGGAGGGGAACACCCATAAGGAAGGAGGGGGAGGGGATGTTTGCCCGAAACCGGAAAGGGAATAACACTCAAAATGTATATAAGAAATATTCAAGTTAATAAAAAAAAAATTAAGGAAAAAAAAAAGATATATGGGATTTTTATATGTTCATTGATAGAGAATAGAACATTCAATTTTCAGATTTATACTCAACTGATATATAGATATAACAGTAGGTCACAGTTTGCTTGACTCGCTTGTTAAAAAATATCTTTCGAGGCAGCAGGTTTAACTCAGTAGTAGGGCACACTAATAGTATATGTGAGGCCCTGAGTCTGTGTGCCAGCACTAATAAATATTTCTTTAAACAATAACCTTTTTAAGTCAACTGTTCTTCCAAACCCTTCTGAGTTTTAAGTTTAAGTGTTACTAATTTTCTTCTGACAAACTTACTCTTTGGTAGCTTAAACTGATTTGTGCCATCCATAAAGAGGAAATACAGAAAGCAGGCATTTTGAAATGTACCTATAATGTGAAAATACTTTTCAGTATTTGTTTTCACTCAAGACTAAATCTGTTATTTCTTTGGAGGGCTCTGAGTTTGACTCTCAAATAGCTCCCAGCCTGAGAGACTCTGGGAACAACGCTTTCCTGTCAAATTCTGTTTTCCTTCCATCAGCACAGAATCTAGTGCTTTCTCTCAAGAAACTTCGTCCTTTCCTGGACTTTTCAGAATGCTGTAAATCACGCTGTGGCTCCTGAGTCTTGAAGTGCCAGGGTTGGGGATACCCAGGGGCCCCCACCTGCTCTGAGGAGAAGGGGAGGGGAATGGGGATGGGGGGAAGGATTGTGGGAGGGGGTGATCTGGAGGAGGGCAGTGAGTGGGATGTAAAGTGAATAAGTAAATATATGTATATACTGCTAAAATACACTGTTATTAACTCTAATGCCTCAACACAGCATAAACTCAATCACAAAAGACTGACTGAGGTTTTTTTTTTCTTTTCTTTTTTTTAAATATTTATTTATTATTTATACATCATACAGCCTTCTCCCTGCATATATGCCTGCAGGCCAGAAGAGGGCACCAGATCTCATTATAGATGGTTGTGAGCCACCATGTGGTTGCTGGTATTGTACTCAGGACCTCTAGAAGAGCAGTCAGTGCTCTTAACCGCTGAGCCATCTCTCCAGCCCCCTGACTGAGTTTTGAGGTCTGCATTTGGTCAGTCTGTGAACACGTTATTGAAGGCTGAAGAAATCCAAGTTTACAGAACTGGTAAATGGTGTTGGAGAGACAGATCTGTACTTGTCATGACTAATGCATACCCTTAAATTGATGGAGTTCTTAAGTGGCGGGATGTATGCCAGTCTCTGGAAACCTGTCACTGAGCAAGCTCAGGGAGGGGCCAATGCATGTGACAAGGATTCCCTTTTACATACTGCGCTGGTATTTCTAGCTAGTGAGTCTCCAGTGTATCCTGACTAAGGGTAGTGGGAATTATTTTGTCACTTGGATCCATGAACCTTTGAATCTTCTGTTTTACATGATATTCAAATAGAAGCAAGGACTCTGAACACAGACTGCACTCCTGAATCTATGTTGTGCTAATGCAGAAACATGGAAAGGATTTCCTGCTGTTTTACACTTCTGGTCCTCCATGTGCAAACCTGTGACATGGAGATAACAGTAATTCTGTTTAGGAATTAACAAATGAGATCCTGAAATTTTAACAGCATAGTAAGCAATCATTGGAGAGTAGCCACTATTCTAGTTATGATCACAAGGAGAATTTATATCAGAGTCGTGATCCCTGTACTCCATGTTCTTGAAGTGCTAAGCAGAAAATTTCCTTTTTATTTTTCAGAACGCTATCAAGCTGCTTTTTAATCTCTTCCTTTTAAAGCTGAAAGTGTATTGATTTTTCTTCTGTAGTGCCCTCTGGCTCATATAAATCTCCACTGAAAATTCATCAGCATTTTATTTACTAAATTTGACCTTGATGTATATTTTAAAGTCTGCAATACTTAAAATGCCACTATTGGCCATTCTCAATAGCTGTTATTGTGTTGCATTACACACACACACACACACACACACACACACACACACACACACACACACACACACCTACCTTACCAACAAGGGCAATCAGCGGTTCCTTATGGATATGGTGTTGTCTCTTTTAACATATTTGATGTCTCATCGAAAGACCAATTTAATGGACTTTTAAATGAAATAGTTTTTGTTGTGGCTAGCATCAGCACTATCTTGTATTTTCCTATCAACTTTACATTAACCTTAAATAGGACACATTAAACAAAATATGGATGTGATTACATAATAACTAATGGTTCATAATAGGAACATGAGATCATGAGTTTCTCTGAAGCAAAGACAAACTGATTGATGAGAGAGCACTCCGGTTGGGTAAATATCAGCAGATGCTTTGAAATGGTCTAATCAACACATTTTCGTTACTTCAAATTTTAAAAAGTTATTTTATTTTTATGTGTATGTATGTTTTGTCTGCATGTAAGTATGTGGACCACTGGTGCCCAGCGCCCACAGAAGCCTGAAGAAGGAGGTGCATCCGCCAGTGGATGACGGCAGTGGAACCTGGGACCTCTGAAAGAGCAGCCAGTGCTCTTTACCTCTGACCTATCTTTCCAGTCCATAGTCACTTCTTTTTATTAGACTCTTATCTTTAATCCAATTTAACTGCCATTTCCAGGGGGCATAGCATATCTCCAATCCAATTCAACTGCAATTTCCTTGGAGGGGGGTCATATTATGTGCCAGGAGTAGGGTATTCAACAATGAGTTGATACCTGATCTCTGTACTTGATAAGGTCATAGCCTACAGTACTGAACAGCTGTATGACTTTGGGCAAGTAGTTTAACCTGTTTGTTCTTCATCCTCTGCTTATCTGTTAATAGAATGAGTAGCAGAACATCTTTCATAATGTTTCTGCAAGTATTTAATAAATTGAATAGATGTAGATGCTAGGCCAGTGCCTAACTTATAGTAATTACTTAAGAAATGACGGTTATCCATTAATCAGTTATCATCATCATTATCTATTCCCAAAGTGTATGCCTTAGAATACCATAAGTTTCAGGGGATATTCGTAGATTAAGAGTTTCCATACTGTTTGGGAAACTTTCTCAGAATCCATTACTTTTTTAAAAAGATTTATTTATTTTATTTATATAACTGCACTGAAACTTTTTCAGACACACCAGAAGAGGGCATCAGATCCCATTACAGATGGTTGTGAGCCACCATGTGGGTGCTGGGAATTGAACTCAGGACCTTAGGAAGAGCAGTCAGTGCTCTTAACCGCTGAGCCATCTCTCCAGCCCGAGTCTATTATTTCTTAATAGCATCTATTCCTCTCATGAAAGCAATGTTCTCCAAGCCTTTTGGACTTTTCAATGGACAATCTTGTAGAATAATGTTTTGCAGTGCAAATTTCTAACATGTTAGATTTAGATTTCTATTTTGTCTGGATTAAGTAAACCGAGTTTCTTTCAACTGTACTTCTTCTAGGCAGGCAACTTCAAGAGTGTGTGAAAAATATAATCAAGCATTTACAAATCTCTGTGACTTTAAGCTTCCTTAGTTAACTTTTCTGTAAAACTGAGGCAAACACTATTATATAAGGAGAGTGTTGTAATGAATAAATTAGATAGTTTAAGACAAATACCTGGATTCTGGTACACCTACTCCTTAAAAGATGACTGTTCTGTCTATACAGTTCAAGGAATGACCTTGTTGTTTTCCTCATGTAACTCCATTTCCCCCATATGCCAGAATAACAAGAAGGTTAGAATTCGGCTCATCCTTACAGACAGTAGATAGCTGTCTTTTGTGTTTGCTGAAGATGGCCTCTGAACTGTAAGGAGAGTCTAAATTACCATTATTTCCCAGTGCATTACATTTCAGCCAAGGATATAAAACCATTCTGAAGGAACCAGTTGATTTTCCACAGACTAGAGAGAGCTCTTTAAGCTGCTTGTAAAGTTATCTATATCAGATGTTGACAAAACATTTTCTGTAAAGGACCAGACAGACAACAAATATGTTAAGCTTTGAATTGTTTGGTCTGCTTCAACTATCATCTCTGCTATTATTCTCTGAAGCAGTCACAGGGTCATAAAGTGGATGAATGTGCCTGTTTCCCAACAGCTTATTTAAAATCTTGGTGATGGGTTGCATTTGTCCTCTGGATCACAACTTGACAGTCCCATTGTTGATTATAATGGGAACTGCAACCAAGGCAACATCAGCACACTCTGCGCACTGGGTCATGGGATGTGACATGACAGGTGGCAGGGAAAGTTAGAACTGCTGAGAAATTTAATCCCATCAGCCATCTGTGCAGTAGCTTTCTCTAATGAGAACAAGTGATACCAGCCACTGGCTGCATCTCCTGGTCCTCCTAAGCACACCTATTTTGGGAGTCGTCATAGGCCTCTCCAGAACCTCAGCTCACACAGAGCCAGTCATCTCTGGGTTGACATTGATCCATTCTTTCTGACATTTGTCCTCTCCTGTGAGATCGAAGAACATCATAGCTGACCAGAAAAGAGGCTTATGCCCTAGTCATGGCTATGTTATGTGATTTCATTAGAATGGTCCTCATAATTTGTAAGTAGATGTGCCAAGTGACCTTTAAGGCCTTGACCAGCTTCTAGTAGTCTGCAAGTCTCTTAAGAGTAGCTTCTAAGGCTTAATTTTTGTATGACAAAAATAGCTGTAGCTATTCAGTTACTGTGTGCCTCCTACAGTGCAGTGTGACTTTCATACATCACAAGCCAAAAGGACTGAGTCAGATGACTCAGGCACTCAGTGTAATCCTAAAAGATAGTGTTCTATGGACTTGTTTCTACCTCTCCCTCCCTCCCACCCAGATAGAGATAAATGACTATGGACCATCTCAAGGGAAGCCACAAGTGCCAGGCCCACTTTAGCAACCAACATTCATGAATAGTATCTGAACTAAGAAGCCGAGAGCCACTTAAAGTCATATTAAAAGCAAGTTGGCTTGAAGTGAAAAGCACAAATCAAAGTAATCCAATGAAGAATATGGTCTTGAAATATAAGCAAGTATGGTTACTGTATTCTGTCTGGCTTAACTGACTTAATAAAACTTTTGTGTGAGTCTAAATCTAACTCCTTTATCACACATTCAAGGGCAAGATTATCTGAGTCCTTCATTTTTAGGGAGTGTGTGGCTACTTACTACGGAAAATTTTCCCTTGCTATGGAATCCACATGTAGAACAACAAAATATTTCCACACCACACCATTTTAGTACTTCTTGATTTTACCCACCCATTAACACAATGTTTTTCTACTCTTCACAGTCTAGGGCATAAAGGTTCCATGGATGAAGAAAGCAGCTTCTGTCAAAGCAGAGACTGTGTATAGACAGGTTTTTTTTTTTTTTTGGTTCTTTTTTTTTCGGAGCTGGGGATCGAACCCAGGGCCTTGCGCTTCCTAGGCAAGCGCTCTACCACTGAGCTAAATCCCCAACCCCTAGACAGGTTTTATAGACTGTTTTCCTGGGTTGGATTTCTGGTTTTAAAAGAAAAGGATTCCAAGTGTATGAAAGTCCTCACTACAAAGGAGCAGAGTACCACCCTGCATGTCTTAGTCATTTAATCAGTATATCGATTAAGCTAAAACCCTGGCAATGACGCATGCTTTCCTTTGTATCTTTTACTTAAATTGAAAACAAAACGTTAACTTTCACTCGATGTTTGTTTTACTGTAGAGGAAAGACCCTTTCTTTGATCATAGATCTACTGTTTCTTCCTTACATAAACCAGTCAAGCACACTGTTTATGATTTACAATGGTGCTTTCTTTAAAGTGTAGCAAGAACGCGAATATAGCAGTCTCACTCTCAAGTGGGTTTGGTGTTACTCCAACTAGTGCCCTCCAATGCTTTGAGGAAGGCTCCAACATTGCGACATGAGGCAAGCAGTCATATCCTGACTAAAGTATGTCACGTTTTTAATGCTGGCATTTGCAAGTACTTCATAAATATAACCCGCCTCCCCCAACCAATTGTGCACATTGTCTTCAAATCTGTACAGTACATTCTTGAAATGTGCTTTACCATGGGTGACAAGATTGCAGTTGAGTCATTTAGGAAATTATTGAAGAGAACAGAAAATGTTGAGAACAAAGTCTTGGAGGGGAGAGGACCTTACAGCATGAAACATCATGGGTGAAGAACAGTGAACGAGTGGGAGTTTTTCAAAACTGGTGAGGGAAAGTTTGATGTTCTGAATCTGCTCCACATTTCAAGAAATAGTCACTCTACAGCTTTTGGATTTTATTTTAAAACAAATTGCTTATCTTTTAGTGGATAGAGGTATTATTCACTTGTACCTCTTATTTCAGACTAATATGTCAAAAAATTCTAATTTTCTAGTTTTAAAGGACAATTCTTTCTGCAAATCTTCTGTAAAAATGCTGTACGTTTTAAAGTGCCATATTGCATTTCATTCAGAGAAGGATAAGGCCTGAGAATAGGACAAATCAGACAGCAGTTCTGAAACGATCCTATAGAATGTCCTGCCTGCCGTAGGAGAATGGCACACACCGATACTGGCACAAGATCCTGGGACATTGGAAAACAAAAGAGAATCAGCGGGTGTGGGAGTCCTCTCAAGCAAGCATGCAACGTTCAGATAAATCCCAGTAGTTTCTGAAAAAGAGCTAGTGAGTGGGGATAAGAAAGAAGGGGAAGACAGATCTATGGCTGTGGAATGAGGTTTAGTAGAAACTGCCAGTCCTCAGTGAGCAGCAGGTATCAAAATCTAACCCTTTGGGGAAAAAAGATGTCATCTTATTGTAAGCCATATACTAGAGACTGAGGAGGGACTATTGTTTTCAGAATCCTCCTGGCTCAAAGCCTAGAGCCAAGGAAGGAGAACAATACAAATAATTAAGGGAGTGGTGGAATTAACTTACAGGGAATTCTTTCTACTTTTCTTTACCTGGTGAGATCAAGAGCAGTATTAATTTCACATCAGATAGGTCTATCAGGAAACAGTATCCTTCTCTAGTCAAAGATGACCTATTAGATTTTTTTTCCATTTCCAGCTTGGAGAATGTAACAAATTATGTATAGCTTGGGAAGGTGATGGATCAGGTCTGCTGCATCAGGGGCATATTATTTAAAATGAGTAAACTTAAAATAGGAACAAGAAAAAAAAGTTACACTGCAGAAAGAAACATAAAATTCCAAGAACCGTCTTTCTTTTTATCCATAGAGAACCTCTATAGATCTTCATCTTATATTGATTCTAAATCATTCATGTTGATTCTAAGTCAAACCTTTTATATTTCTGTTTATCCTGTTATTAAAAAATGCAACTTACATTACACACAATTTGAATAGCAAATACCATACCCAGTTTGCAGATGGTAGTATTAAGATGTTGGAAAGTTATTTTGTGTTCAGACATAGAGCAAGGCAATAAAAAAGGCAAGAATATGACCTAATTTTCTAGATTACAGAAGAAAATCTGATCTACATTTTTCTATCAAATTCAAGTTATGAAGATTTTTTTCTTATGACTATAATGTATATAATGTAGTCCATAATTTGTCACTCAAATATCACTCCCCTACAATTGTAATAATGAAACCTCTTTGATCATCTTATTACTAGTGTACTGTATGACACAGTTGACAAAGCACTGCTCTTTTATTACCTTATTGATGCACTGTAATGATTGGATGGTCAAAATGCTTTCAGGCTGCTTTCTTTCCTATCCCTGATTTCTTGAGTGATGCCTTCAAGAAGAAAAAGTGTCAAGTCAGAGTTAATGGCTCATTTTCCAATGTGGCTTTTGTTTGGAATCTATTTTAGAAGCACGTATGTTGTGTTTTCCTTTCCAAAGGTCACTCTCAAAGTATTAAGTCTGCAATTTTAGAGCTGGTTAGAGCTCCCACTAGCCAAGCGAAAAGAACTCTTGGGAAACTGGATTAGGAGAGTGAAAAGGTTAACTTTAAATTTTGATTTGAAAATGTGTCCTTTGTTTGTTGTACTGTTTATGTGACCTTGATCACAAACTCTAAAAAACTCTTTGAGGTTTCATCTGTTTATCAGTCAAACAAATAAGATGATATTAACTTCACAAGACCGAGTGTTGTGAAGAAAAGGTGGTGAATTAATTTCCTCCTTTTCTAACTATTTCACATTTTATTTTTTAGGCAGTATGTGTTTTAATTTTTTGAAATTAAAATACAATTGCATACTTTCCCTCCTTCCTTTTCTCTCTCCAACCCTTGTTTCCTCTCACACCCATGGCCTCTTTTTCTTTAATTGCTATTGTTAGACACACACCCATCCAAGCACACACATACACACCGTACAGGTTTCCCCTTCAATGTTAGAATGTCCATTAGTGTTGTTTATGCCTTCTTTAGGCAGCCATATTGTTGAGGTATTATGGATGAAGCTTTTTTTGTCGCTTCTAGGAAACACAATCTCACAGCAGATTTCTCCGATCTCACATTCTTTCTTTACCCTCTTTTTTGTGATGTTGTCTGAGCCCGAGGTGCAGGAGTTGTTGAGTAGATGTATCCCTAGGAGCCTGACATCCTGTGTTCAGTTGTTTTCTGCATTTTGACTAGTTCCGATTTTCTGTAATGGTCTCTATCTGTAGCAGAGAGAAGTGTCTTTGATGAATACTATTTTGTATTCACGGATGTCCTGGTGATACTTGAAGGAAGGGATCCATTGTGAAGAGATTTAAAAATCATGCTGTAGTCCATTATTCATACTATAAATGAGGATAATGAGGCACAGAAAAGATATCACCTTTTTAATTAGAAATAATTTATAACAACTATCAGCTCTGCTTCACTGTTACAAACAACCTATTGGAAAGGGTACTAAAAGTTCTAAAGATAATCTCCAAATAAGAGAATTTATCCTATAACATGAATTATTAGATTATTAAGGATCACCTTTGTATGTTTCCTTACTGAAAACTACATTTGATTATAAAGTGTATCGACTTGATTAGATAGCTTAACAACCGAGTCTTTCAGAAATAGTACTTTTATCCAAATTCACTACCAGGAAGGTACTTCCTATATATTCATAATAAATGGGTTGAATGGGGTACTCTAAATAAATGTCTTTTTTCAAGAGAGGTCAGGATCTTGCTTTGTAGCCCTGGATGGCCTCAAACAATCCTTTTACCTCAGCCGCCAAAGTGCTGGGATTTCTCTTCTTTCATCCAAATAATAGTGGAGCAAATAGTCTATTGGTCTAATATAGTTCATCTTCTCTGAGGCTGTTCACATTGTTTTGGTTTTATTTCAAGCCTCTATGTATGTCATCTAATCTCAAAATGTCAAGTGTGAAATACTATTAATTTCATTCAGTTTTGACTCTTTGTGGCGCTGGATCAAATTGAGGACACTTTATCACTGAGACACATACCTAGTAAATAGCATTATTTTGTGTCCTCCCAAGAAATAAAGAAATTATTCCAATTAAAATTGTAAGGGGTGACCTGGAAAGATGATGCCTTCCTGAAATTCCAGTTATTGGGGAAGTTGACGTGGAAGGATCATTTGAGGGTAGATGTTTGAGGCCAGCCTGGGAAACACAATAAGATCATGATTTCATGAGATTGATGAAATATTGTTCCATATTTGCCAGAATGTAAAATATATCTTTCCCTCTGTCTTATGTATCTCTTTTATGATACACACTGATAAAAAATACTTCTTGGCATCAGAATGATGTACCTTTCTTGCTAGTTGTCACCAACACTTTGAAATTTATTTTCTTTCTGTGGGATCAGTAGTAGTCTAGCACAAAGGAGAGTTTTCAAGCTTGCTTTCCTTGGAGCCAAACACAGACCTGCCGTGTTGCATGAATATTGACACTGGCCATTTCCTATGTTGTGGATTAATCATTACATTGGCAACAAAGCATATACCAGGTATCTTCAAATGGACTTTCACAAATTCTGGTTTATTTGGTGTAGGATGTAAATCATCCACTCTGCATCACCAGTTAACAAAGCATTTTTCTCCTTTTGCTTAGACATCATTTTCACTCATATCAAAATGAAGTTTCAACTTTCCAAGCCCATATATCCAATTACTTATAGGGCAACATTTTTATCTTTAGTGGAAAAATGTGTTCTCGTTTTTTTTAAATTGTTAACATATTTGAAGACATTTTTGGTAAGTATTAAGCATTTTTACCTTTTGATGTATGCCAAAATATGGGTGAAATTTAAATTTACATTTTATCTTCTCAAGTTCAAATGACCGTGTCAATGTATTCTATACTTTAGTGTTTGAACCATTTCATGTTTACAAGAAGATATTTCATGCTTGTCACTGAAAGAGGTTAGTGTTTTATCTTAATAAAGGGCAAGAATCCAATTTTTATTTTACAGAAAGGAAACACTTTGATAAAACTTTCCTTTTTCTGTATGTCCTACACATGAGCATGTTGGGAGAAGATAGAGATGCAGGGACCTGAGGTGATCCTGGAGAAGTGACAGGATGTTACAGGAGGGAGGTAGCAAGTTAGAAAGCGTGAAAGCACCGCCATCATTGTACATATAAAGGGAACTGACAAGAACTAACTGTGGAATAGCTTCTGTGGATGCTTTTCCCTCCTTTTCTATCATTACATGTTCCTCCCTCATCACTGAAAGGGGAATATGATATGCACCATAGGAGGGCAATGGCCAGAACAAACTGTCTTCAAAAAATTTTCCATCCAATAAGGAATCATAAATTCACTGTGCAGACCTAAAGATGGATACTAGGAATGTATAATAAGTGAAGTGAATTTCCCCTTTGCATATTTTGTGCTGTTGTTACAGCAATTTTCCTTAGATAAAAAGCTTTGAAGATGTACTTTTCAGAAGCATTTTCCTCACGATGATTGCTGTCTTAGAATGTCATGCAATTTCTTACTATTCTTAAGCTAAATATACCCTGTCTTTTCTCTTAGGCCAATATTAATATTCCAATGGGAGCCTTTCGTCCGGGAGCTGGGCAGCCTCCCAGAAGGAAAGAGAGCACCCCTGGAACTGCGGAGGTGAGAAAGATAGCTAAGGCCTGTTTCCTCCAGAGTCCTCCCAGAGGCAAGGTTTCTCAGCAGAGAAAGTCTGTGCCTCCCTGCCATTTCAGCCAGTGTTAAGTATTTAACAAAGATGCTTGAAGATGCCAACCTTGACTTCCAGTTATCAGAATTGATTTTGTGCACAGGGGCTTTTGGGCTAGTGCTTGTCACTAGTTTGGTAAGTTTACACTCACGTTCTATGATTAAATTGAGCAGGTTGTGTGTGGTGGAGCAGGCTTCTGATGGGAGATCAAGCTCAATTAGTGCTCAGTACATTAAATTACTTTCAGATTCAAACAATCATCATGAGGTAGCTTGGAGTGTACTTCAAAGTATGTGATACCTAAGGTGGACATTTCCTTTCACAGTGCTGTGACTAAAACAGGGAGGACTGCAGTGGTTGGTAAGGCTTCCCTCACACTCTCTTCATCTACATTAATGAATAAATAGCCTCTATTTCCCTGCTGAGTTGAGATATCTGCAGAAAGGGCTATCCTCCACTATTCAAGTAGAAGCGTCTTCATTCACGCTTTAGTTTACTGTAATCTCAGCAACAAATTCACAGAATCAGGGGACTGATTTTAGTTATGTTTTCTAAAGCTGGTAGAACTTCAGTGTAAAAATGTTCCCTGCTTCCCGAACAATGCCATATTATCAAATTATTAAATAGAGTGACAATCTTCATTAAATACCACCTTACTAAATCAAATACCAAGCCTTGTTGTAATTAAAATAAAAAGAAAAGAAAAAAGCAGTCCATTGAGGTCTTAATAACTTGATAGGAAGATATCTAGCATTAAACATTACCATCATTAATCTGTGTACATTCACCGGCCCAGACACGTAAGTGCAGATATGGGCTGTATGCGTTAAATGTGTGAGCAGTGGAAGTGACTCACCTGGGAACATTTTTCTCTTCATGCCGCTTTATTAAGATCTACACACCTCCAACAGTGGGAGTATTTATAAGTACTGAAACATTTTTCATTTCATTTCTACACATATTTAAAAAGAAGCAACACTTTACAGCCTTGTTAAAAATTCCTTCCTGAAAGCCAAGCAAAGAACATTCTGGAATACCTGGTTCTTCAAGTAGGGGGAGTGGTGGTGTTACAGTTTTAATGAACTTTTCTCCATGTACCCTAGATGATGAATGTGTTTTCATGGAGAAAAGAAGCCAGGACTATGGCTCTCTACATGGACCTAAAGAAAAAACATCTTCCAGGAATTTGCAGCATCCACATTGAGTCACTTTATCATTTAGTGTGGGTGACACATTAGTTACTTAATCAGCATTGTACTGGCTTCACAGGAAATGACTACAGGAAGTCTCATTAGCCTTTATAAGAGGAGTAATGCTTCAGTCTTTTATGCCTACCCATCCTCCACAATAAACAACGTAAAAGCATTTCTATAAGGGATATCTGATATTTGTCAGGGTTTGGAGGAAACTTGAGTACATTATTTCTCTATGTGTTAACCAATTTGAGAATGAGACACAGGCAGGGACCAGACCTGGACTAATGGCACTAGTTTTATCGCTGTCTTTCACAGGAAGCAAATATGAAGTTCCTTCTCTGTCTCTCTGTCTCTCTGTCTCTCTGTCTCTCTGTCTCTGTCTCTGTCTTTGTCTCTCTCTCTCTCTCTCTCTCTCTCTCACACACACACACACACACACGCGCGCGCGCGCGCATAATCACTGGTTTATCCCATTCATGATTAAACAAGAGTTATGACAGTTTTGCACTGGGGACTATGTTAGTTAGAGTCCTCTGAGAAGCAGACATTTAACATGCAGACTGCTTATTTACTGGGAGAAGCCACTTGTAAGAAAGATGGGAGAGAGCTACAGGAAGAGTTGTTGAGATCCAGATCCAGGCAAAGAAGAGGGAGGGGCATAGTGGAAGAAACACAAGCCTCAGTGTGGTTTTTATTTTTATTTTATTTTTTAATTGCATTTTATTTACATTTTAAATGTTATCCCATGTCCCCGTTTCCCCTCCAGAAACCTGCTATCCCCTGTGCTTCTATGAGTGTGCTCCCTCACTCACCCATCCACTTCCTCCTGCCTCCCTATGCTGACATTCCCCTACACTGGGGCATTAGGCCTTGACTGGACCAAGGCCCTCTCCTCCCATTGATGCCCGACAAGGCCATTCTCTGCTACATATGTGGATGGAGTCATAGGTCCATCCCTGTGTACTGTTGGGATGGTGGTTTAGTTTCTGGGAGCTCTTGGGGTTTGGTTGGTTGATATTGTTGTTCTTCCCATGGGATTGCAAATCCCTTCAGCTCCTTCAGTCCTTTCTCTAACTCCTCCATTGGGGATCCTGTTCTCAGTTCAATGGTTGGCCTCAGTGTAGTTTTAAGCCCAACTCTCCAGCCTAAATTTCTCTTAGGAGGTGTCCTGTGTCCCCTTTATGAGCCCACCTTTTAGTCATTGTTTACAGGAGGTATGGTAATAGTGACCCCAGCATGACAATGAATGTATTTTTAGTAACAAGGAGTTAGGGCAATCACTCAGTTACCCCTGAAGTAATCTGATCCAAGGCATAATATTCTGGCTATCAGAGTGATCAAATGCCCCCTAATACTTACTTTAAGGAAGACCGGAAGAACAGACTGGCATGCTATTTTCTTCTGTAGTAACTAGATGGAGCTGTATTGCAGCAACTGAGCTTAATGTTTTAGACTCTTTTTCAGTGTGTGCTTGGCGTATGCTTATAAGAGGTATGGGTTGATTAGTTAAACAAAAAGTCAAGTATACATTTCAGTCCTTGTCATTGACACGGGGGGAGTCACACACAAAAGGAAAAAGTTGTCGATCCCTCCCTGAAATGGAGACTCCTTTAAAGATAGGAAATTTAAACTACTTCTCAAAGCAGCAGGAAAAGGTTGTCCTCCTCTGTCATTCTCTTCCATATTCAAAGCCCATATTCAAAGATGTGTTCCTTATGTCCTTCTGACCTTATGTTTTCCAAAAGCATCAGATGACAAAAGGCTATCATACGATAGCCTCTATACGTCACACAGTTGTGTACACTTCTGGACTAATTAGGGATAGCTGTGCCCTGACAGTTTACAGATTCTTGCCATCGGGTATCTGATAATGATAGGATACTAAATTCAATTCATGTTTAGGAGATGTTTTGGTGGGAAATAGAACTCCACCTAAGTGTTGACAGTAGTTATAGTTACTAGACACCGAACTGTTGCCTAACATGTCCTAAGTTATATGGAAGGACATTTTTTTCTCACATTATTTTGCATTCCTGCACAGCCTTCTGGGAATTTTATTGAAACTCTAAGGCTGTGTGAACACTAACACCAGAGGAAGTTGCTATGCTGGAATTGCATTGACATTCTTCCTTCGGTATTTGTTTTCCTGCTATATGCCAGGAGCCACAGAGATCAAATATCCTTGTTTTGGGGTGAGTTGAATTTCTTTCCTCTTTTTTCCCCCAGGGAGCACCTGCTACTCCCGAGGAAAAGAAGCCAGTTCCTGGAATGAAGAAGTTCCCAGGACCCGTTGTCAACCTGTCTGAGATCCAAAACGTTAAAAGTGAACTAAAATACGTCCCCAAAGGTGAACAGTAGTTCAAAGGGGTCAGAAGGTGAGTAGAAAAGCAATCTCGTTGTCTAAAAAAGACCATTTTCAAAAGAAAGCTTTCCATAATATGAGTCTCTACCAGGGGTATTCAATTTAGACAGCATTTTGGGTATGCTGTTTTTAGGGGAAAGCCATACCTTCGGGTATATCTTATCCCATAACTGCTTGAAAAACTAGCAAGGCTGTTTGCCTATTGGTTTTTTTCTGATCATTCTTCTAGTTAGGGAAGCTTAGGTTAGGGGAGGAGACCTATGTCTGTCACCACATGCATGTTTCTCCACCATATACCATAAGAACAGTGAACTATTGCTTTGACAAGAGGATCTAGACAAATAATTAACTGTGCAGATAAGGAAGTGGAGGGATGCAGCTCTGCATGCATTCAGGCAAAAAAATGTGGTAACGAATATGTCCAAAAGCAGACCAAAGCCCACCCACTAATTAAGTGTGGGTGCTGATGGAACAAGGGTAGGTTCAAAACTGTGCATGTTGCTCCAACAAGGTACTTAAAATGCTTATTTTCTTTTTAATTGTTTAGTAATGATTCCCTGGTTAGGATTCATCCAACTCTCTGTCTGCAGAGAGTTCTTATTAACTGGAAAATAAATTCTGCCAACAGATAGAGTGTGGGTTGACAAAATCATGGCTCTTTCTCCTAGGAGATGCTAGGAGCAAACCTGTCCTTTGCCAGCATTACCAAACCCCACCATGCACAATCTTCTCCATCCATTAACAGAAGTCTGGAGGAAAATCTATATGGGAACACACAAAATGTCATTGTTCATTCGTTCATTCTTTCATTCATTCATTCATCCCTTCCTCCATTTAATCAATATTTATGGATGGCAGAAAGATTTATCACTTGTTACTGTGTGAAGAATATTATATCCTTTTTCCTCCCGTAACATGGTCTTACTTTATAGCTGAAGCTGGCCTAGAAGTTTCTGCAATCTAGATCAGCTCCAAACTCACGGCAACCCTCCTAGCTCAGCCTTTCCAGTGCTGGGATGAGATGCATAGGCTACCATGCTTGGTTCTACTGTTTCTTATAAGCTTCTTGATACCCAGTTGTCACCTTCATTTTTTTCCTTCCATTTTTTATTAAATTGGGTATTTCTTATTTACATTTCAAATGTTATTCCCTTTCCCGGTTTCCAGGCCAACATCCCCCTAACTTCTCCCCTTCCCCTTTTATATGGGTGTTCCCCTCCCCATCCTCCCCCCATTACCACCCTCCCCCCCAACAATCCCGTTCACTGGGGGTCCAGTCTTAGCAGGATCAAGGGGCTTCCCCTTCCACTGGTGCTCTTACTAGGCTATTCATTGCTACCTATGCAGTTGGAGCCCAGGGTCAGTCCATGTATAGTCTTTGGGTAGTGGCTTAGTCCTTGTCACCTTCATTCTTGAAATGAGTCTTGGAGACTGATTCTATTAGTCATCTGCTTCTTCGATTCTCACATCTCACTGCACCATACAGATTGATTGCATTAGTCCTCCTTGCACTGGGATTGACAGCACTACAGAAGGTTTGTGACAGTCCAGTGGGTAATTGTGATATTTATTTCATACTTCCCTAGACCTTCTAAAGATATTTCCAAAATTTCTTAGAGGAAGAGGGGAGCTGGCTGGTTCTTCCCTCCCTCTATCCCTCCCTCTCTCCCTTCCCTCTTCCTTTTCTTCTTTCCATTCTTCTTTTTGTGAGACATATTCTCACTACATTGTTCAGGTTGGCCTCAAACTGACTATCCACCTGCCTCATCCTCTCAAGTGCTAGGGTAGGAGGAATGTTCTTATCACGCTAATCTTAGAATCTGTTTTGAGTTAAAGTAAAATAGCAGTATGTAGTGTTTTAGCACAGTTAAGGCAAGGAAGTAGTAAGAATGAAACAAATTAGATTTCATGGCCACAGAATAAAGCTCAGGAACCTGGATGGGACAAAGCTACCTGAGTGGGAATTAATCTGACAGATAACTGCATGAACTTGTTATTTATGAAATATCAGAACAAACTAATGACTGGGTATCATACTCAGTTCTCTTCGAGTTGCCAAACAGGAACTCTTAAAGATTTTTGATAAAGCTGTGGAATTTCTTGCTGAAAAAGACCAGAAGAGATAGGAACATTTTGTTTTATTTATTATCATTACCCAACCACACATGCATCTGTCTGTCTGCCTGTCTGTCTGTCTGTCTGTCTCTCTCTCTCTCTCTCTATCTCTCTAATCACATATGTGTGTGTGTGTGTTATGTGCATTTATATGTATGGACATACGTGATTGTGCCATGACTTATGTATGACACATAAGTGATGTGAAGGCCAGAGACAAATGTCTGCTCTCTCTCTCTCTCTCTCTCTCTCCCTCTCTCTCTCTCTCTCTCTCTGAATGAGATCAGGTCTCTCACTGAACCAATTTGACTAATCTGTCTGGCGAGAAATTCCCAGGGGTCTTCAGTTCTTTCCAAAGTGCTGGGGTTCTAGATCGCACAGCAGTTCTATTGCCAGCTTTTACAAGGGTGCTGAGGATCTGAACTTAGCTATGTTCCTGTGGCAAGCACTTCACTGACTGAGCCGTCTCCAGGTCCTAGATACATACATTTGTGTGTGTGTGTGTGTGTGTGTGTGTGTGTGTGTGTGTGTGTGTGTGTGTGTGTGGTGTATGTGGTGTGTGTGTATGCTGTCTCTTATACACATCTAGATGTGTATAAGAGACAGGTATGTATGTACCTGAGACAGAGAGAGAGAGAGAGAGAGAGAGAGAGAGAGAGAGAGAGAGAGAGAGAGAGAGAGAGAGAAGCGCTTTGTCGGGCTGGAGAGATGGCTCAGCCGTTAAAAAGCTAGGCTCACAACCAAAAACTATCAATCTCTACATGGAAGGTTCTTAAACTTTATTTCTTTATTTTATTTTTGTTGTGTGTATGAATGTGAGCACCCACATGCATGTATGGTATGTATGTATAGATTACAGGGCAACTTTGTGGAGTTGATCATGTGGGTTTGAGGCATCAAACTTGGATTGTGTGGCAAATACCTTTATCCATTTAAGTATCTTGAAGATCAATCTGCTTTTTTTTCTACTAAATTTTGTTTTTCACAATTACATATATGTGCACTATTTATTTCAGTCTCTCTTCCTTCATCTTCTCCCATTTCCTTGCCAGCCCAGTTAATCCTCGCTCTTCCATATAAATCCCTGTCTTATATTTCGTAGTTCTGATTTTGTTTGATGTCTCACAAAGTTTAATCAGGGCCTTCTGTGTGATCCTGAGTTTGGACCTAACCAGAACCCGGTAACCCCCCACCCCCAATGGACGTGTAACTTGATACCGTTTCATGATCCCCAGGGTGAAACTGACTCTGTCAGTTGCAGCAGTTTATGTGATAGGACTCACCATGCTCTGTCCTCTTGGACAGAAGACTGTTAGGAAAGCCTGACTTTTTGAACCTGGCTGATGCAAGATTGTGGTAGCCGCTTAGGTTTCATGCTTTAGGAGATGGTATTTCACAGCCCTTTTCCCATCTTCAAGCACATACTTTCTTTCCACTCCAAGAGCCAGATACAGAGACAGGACTAGGAGAAATGCATAAAAATCCTCATGCGTTTTTTGACCTCTTCATGCCTTTTGTTGGGAATTCCACAGGTATTAAGGGGCTGGGGAACCTGAAGAACTGCTTGAGTTTGGTGTACAAACAGACTCTATCCATTCGTCTTCTTTATTATCCTTTCACATGACAGGTGTTTGGTAAAGAACATTTATAACTAGCTTTTCTGCCTTTTCTTTTCTCAGAACTAAGATGTATAGGTAGAAACTTTGGCCCTTGATGTCAGAATACCGAAGTCTTGGTTGAAAGATAGAGTAGATCAGAGGGTAGATACGTCATGAGTTAGGGGTTTCATCTTTGAAGATATCTGATGGTTGCTTTCATTCACTGAGTAGACAAAAGAGACAATAGCGTTACTTTGGAACAGGAGATAATCAAGGGTAGGGATAATTTTAGGACAATGGGAAGGGATAGCCTCTGGACATATGGGATCTGCAGGACTTCGTTAATAAGCCAGCTTGTTAGAACAAAACAGTTCCTTGAGGGCAGTACAGCATTAACTTTTAGGGCAGAGCAAAAACCAAGACTTTACAACTTGTCTATAATTTCTCTTATTTTTCCAGTGGTGAAAGAGCTCACTGATAACAAAACATTAGAAAGGAACAATGGAAACATTAAGTTGGCAACAATGCAGCAATTATAAGAAAAATGATTAACAGGGGTAAAACCTGAGAAGAATCCTACAATTTTGCAAACAAACACCAGGATAGCAGCTATTCAAAGCCCTGGCACTGATGAAACTCTAGAGAGAAACCATTATCCCAGAAGTCATAGGGATTCGGCTACTCAGTGGTGAACATGGCACCCTGGACACAGGCTCTGTGGCAGACAGACTTCATACACTTTTGTGCACACAAACCTAGGATCTCTGAGAAAGGCAAACCATTTTTGTGGCTTGTCATTTTAAAATCGATACATATGCATTAATGCTGTGATATAGTAATTCAGTACATGTAATCAAAGCAGTGTGATTAGCATGTCTCCTTAAATGTTTGTAATTTTTATTCTGCGAACCTTCACATTCTTAGTTCTATATAATATATGCAATAGGCATTGTAAAGTATTATTCAGCTATATTGTACCATGCTAGAAACTATTACTCTCAACATAACTGACCTTTGGGATATATTACCTAACTTTCTCAGTCCACCTTCATCCTATGTTTCTTAATCTCCAGCAACCACTATTCTACAATCAACTTCTGCAAAAACCAATATTTTTAGCTTTCACATATGAATAGCAACCATGTAGCCTTGCTTTTAAAGCAACATGAAGTCCTCCAACTCCATCCATCTTGCTTCAAATCACAAAGACTTTCATGTTTTATGGACAAATACTATTCCACTGTGTATATATGTCATATTTTGTGTATCTATTTATCACTACATACATCATTTCATTTTAAATATGCAAACTAGGCACTGGAGAGATGTCTCAGTAGTTAAAAGGACCTGATGCTTTTGCCTAGGGCCTTGTTCTGGTTCCTAGTACCCACATGGCAGTTCACAATGGTCTGTAGCTCCAGTTCCAGAGGTGGCCCCTTCTGCCCTCTTCTTTGAGTGTGCAAATGGTTCACATATATATGTGAAGGCAAAATATTCATAAAATAAAAATATATCTTTTTAAAAATGCAAACTTTTAATAATTCTTAGTAATTCACTTCATAGATTTTGGTACTGTATGAAGACACTTCCATTTTTGCTAATGCAAATCTATTTATCATGCAGACATATAAGAAAATATATAAAATCAAAGGAAATTTAATTTTCAGCAACTTGTTTGCTTTACTTTTATAAGAACATTTACGTCCAGATAAGACATACTTGCTAACCACCAGTCATCCAGAGAGATGTCATCTCTGGAAAAGGAGAACATAAGGTGCTCATTACTCTTAAATGGTAAACAGTACACATCACTGTCACTCTTGTTTATTCAAGTGCTAATTTTGAAAGTGCTGACAGGAGGGCAAATTGTTGTACCCACATACTTGATAAGAAGGACAATTAGCACCTACTAACAGACCCCCAAAATACATGAAACAAAAACTGACAGAACCGAACTGAGAACTAGACATTTAATAATGAAGACTCGAAATCTCCATATGCAGGTGGGCATGGTTGCTCGTGTCTCTAATTCCAACATCAAGGAGGCTGAGGAAGGGATAGTGTCAGGAGTTTGGGGCCAGCATGGACTACATAGTGAGCTTCAGGCCATCTTTGGCTACAGAATAAAATCCTGCCTAAAAGGATCCTACTTTTAGTAAAAGAGTAACAAGAAATAGAAGATCAGAACAATAGACACTAACTAGACCTTACAGGCACATATTGACCAGTCTACTGAACAAGTCAAGAGTATACATCCTAGGGGCTGGGGATTTGGCTCAGTGGTAGAGCACTTGCCTAGCAACCACAAGGCCCTGGGTTCGGTCCCCAGCTCCAAAAAAAAAAAAGAAAGGAAAAAAAAAAGAGTATACATCCTTCTCTACTACACAAGGAACATGGCCTATGATGTAGAATATAAAACAAGTCTTAATAAATACATAAGAATTGAAGTCATGCATAATAAATCAACTTATTTAAAATTATGACTCAATAACAGAGGACAGTCTAGAAATTCACAAACTTATGGAACTCCAAAAACAAACTCCGAAAAAACTAATGAGTCAACAAAAATGTCACAAGAAAAATTAGAAAGTATTTTCAGCTTACTGAAATGTATAGGATGCAATGAAATCAGAGTTTATAGAGAGTGCTTTCATTATGGTTGAAAGAGAAGATCTCACATCAAAAACCAAATCAATGATAGCTCTGTATTTGGGTAATATGATTAATATTAAACCAATTTGTGAATGGAAACGTCCTTGTGAAATCACAAGGAATATTAAGCTTAAAATCAATTTATATAGACCCTAAAGCAAACCTCATGGCTCATGCTTGTAATATCAATGCTTGGGAGACTGTGGGGCCGGAGGTTATTTTGAGCTCCAGGTCAGCTTGGGCTAAAGAGTGTAATCTTGCCTTAAAACCAAGAACAAAAAACAACTAAATAAAAAAAAATCCCCCAAGAAACTACTGAAATAATATAACAGAATCTTGGAAATTAAAAGTAATTGCCCCAAATAATTTCCTTCCATAATATAATACTTTGACCTATTTCCTCTTATTCCCTGCATGTAAATATAAGGTACAGTACAGCAAAATTGCTAACAATATGGAGATTTGGGGGTCCTAAAGGCATGGTCTCAGTTCCTTTCACCTTTGCAACTTTAGGTTCAATGTCTCTATTTTGTTAATTCACAATAAGCAGAAAATAGCATACCCTGTATGTGCTACCTTTGAAGGCTAGGGGAATGCTTCTAGAAAGAAAACTCTATGTAAGCACAATGCTTGGGCTGGGCAGTGACTCAGGCGAGAGCTGGTTCCTTTAGCCTCTTTCCTGACATACTGTCATTCAAAGCCTTTCTACAGGTTTGCATCTTGCTCTTTCCACCACTCAGTTTATCATGAGAGTGATTGTTTTTATGTTGCTTCACAGCCTGCAGGACTAACATGATTTATTTTTCATAGTCTGACTTGTCATGATTTCAGAAGACAGAGGACTGATTTATTGATTTAGATAGAACTATATGTAAAAAACCACAAGCTTCTCTAATGTCTTCTTTGTCGTTTGCTGGGCTTTTTTTTTTTTCCTGTCGTCAATTTTGATGTGTTCCCTTTTTTGACCCAATTATATAGGTTCTATTCTTTTTCTCTAAAGGAGATGGCTGGAGATTTTAACTGTTAGTGAAGCTGCCTTTCTTTTTATTTGTAACCTCCTTGTTCTACTCTTTACTCTGTTGGGAGGACAGTTTCTTAAATGTTTCTTAATTACATCAAGGTTTCAAGGTTTCATTCAGTTGCTTTGTTGTCTCATGAAGCTTTTGTGCTAGGATGTCTTTACAGCTTACATAGAAACCATTGACTCGGGACCCAATTCTGCATATTTGTATACACTGCTATGCAACTTTTCCTGGGCTGAAGAACAGCCGTGACTGGCACATGCTTTGCTTTCAATATCGTGGAAAGCTTTTTCTCTGCTCAGTGCTTTATAGCCTAGGATATAGGGTGTGTGTGTGTGTGTGTGTGTGTGTGTGTGTGTGTGTGTGTGTGTGTGTTTGTCCTCCTTCAGAGGGCATTTAGCACGTTCTAGACAAGGTGGCAGGGTGGGAAAGAAGACAAGTATGTTGTTAAATATCCCATAATGTCCAGAACAGCCCCCTACACAAAGGATTATCCAGCCCCAAATGTCAGTGGTGCCAGCAAAAAATAAACCCAATTTTCTGCTTGAGAGATTAATGTCACATCCAGCAAACTTTCTTTTCCAAGCAGTTTCTTCAGTGCACTTTATAGAAATTAAGATGCTAAATAAAAAAGGCATAGGAATTAACAACCTAACATGTATAGTTTTTAGCATACTTAACGTTGTGCAAATAAGGCATTCAGATACAATTTTTCATCCATTAGTAAATTGGATATTTATAACATATCTAATATGTCTACCTGGGTTATACAATTATCTCAGCAGTTCTGCAAACTTTTAAAATCAATGTTGCACATTAGTAGCAAATACCAGTAACCAATAGCACCATTGTAATTTCTTCATCACCATGAGCAGTCCCATTTGTTATATGCTTGGGAATGGCTGATACAGCATCCTGTGTTTCACCTTCATATTTCACTTACTTCTTGTGTCAACCACAAGGGATGGCCTATTCATTTATGGCCCAGTAAATACTAAGAATGGTTATGTGATTGCACTAGAGTCCTCTGCTTATAAGTCACCCCCAGCATCTGCAATACTATACCACCCAGTCCTTTGAATCACTGCCACCACTGTATTTTTTTTAATGTCCTTTAGTCAACCATAGTCCTTTTGAATATTTTTTCTGTGACAGCTCTGAGTGAAACAAGCAAAGGCGATTGCAGAAACCGTCCCCTCCCACCAAGGGCAGTACTGAGCCATAACTCTCATGCGCTGGCTTATTTGTTCCTTTGCTTGAATGTTTTCCCGTTCAGTCAGTCAGCATTTAGGAACTGTAAAGGATCCCCCAGGCTCAGAGATGATCAGATCCAGAGGATCAGAGCATGGAGAGGGCACATGTTTAATATGTGAAATGTTGTATGAGAGCACAAGAGTTTGCTGTTCCTTAAAGGTCTTAGGAAACAGAAGTGGTTAATGCCTGTAAAATGTGAACGCATAAAAGAAAAGAGACTAAAGGGAAATAAAGGAAAGGAAAGGAAGTGCATGGAAGGAGAGGAGACAGAGTAGAACAGGATTATGACCACAGGACACAGTGTGGGCCGTGGCCAGCTGCTGCTGAGAAAAGCCAGGCCTCCGCAGAGTCTGCCTTTGCTCCCAGGATGAGCGAAGGCTTGTCAGGCGGGGCTGTGTTGTTCTCAAGTGTAGCTGTCTTCCAGCCATGAAGCCTTTTCTCTCATCCCCTCTCACGCTGTGTGCAGCCCACGCAGAAAACCAGGAAAGTGAATTCTGGGCTGTCTAATCAGACTTGGCTGCATCGTGACAACGCTGTTTCAACTCCCACACATGCTGTGGCGTTTGAGAAGAAGGCATCATGAGGAACAAATCAAGACTTACAGATTTACTTGTGCTCCCTTGCCAGTGTCCCCTGCCTGTGAACTCATTAATCCACATGCTCTGCTTTATATCTTTATGCAGATGGTGAGGTGGTAGCTGGTTTAATCCCAGGCAGGGATGGTCAATTGGCTTCCCACTGAGTGAATTTTCTATTAAGCAGTTGACAAATTAGAGTCTCTTTCATCCAGGCAGGTGGCACCAAGGCAGCTCACAACAATTCCTCTTGACTGCTGGAAAACAGCAAAAAGCAAGCATGCCCTATTGCCAGAAAGTCACTGGCAGCCTTCTGTTGGAGGGACAGTGATAACTTCCTTACACTGTGGAAGACCCACACTGACATAATACAGCAGGGGCTACTCAACTCTTGGCAAGCCTGTGTGACCTAGCTCTTCCCTGACTCTCAAACAGTACAAAAGGTGCCTGGCCTTTAGTTCCAAATACATTTTCTAAAATCTTGCCAAGCAGGTTTACTAAATGCCAAGTGTTCATACATCCATTTATTCAGACTTCATTTTCATTTCTTAATCATTTTCTACATGGGCTAGGTAGAATTTACCCTGACTGGATTAGCCTATTCCCTTCAAAATGCATGTTAGCACTGTGAACCACACTTGATCAGGAAAAATTTAAAGTATGTGTGCACCTATTGTGTCAGACACGACTATAGTAGAAGTAAATGTGGAGAACTCGGAGTAATTGGGTGTGGATGTGAGAAGGGACATTTGCTCACAAGGGAAATGAAGAAACAATAATGTTTCGAGTCTGACTCAGCAAGGAGTATATGGGGCGATTACAGCAGTCAGTTGTGATTACAGGAGATGGTGTGGACAGGCTTCCTGACACAGAATTTTCCACCTGAGAGAAGCTACTAGATGCTACATGTTCTGGTACACATTTGTACTCCATTTCCACTTAATGCTGTATTGGGATTCCTTGACCACTCTGAGCCGAATGTGAATGCAAATAGTGGACCCCTAAGAACAGTGAGGTGTTTTAGATGGGGCACCTAAGACAAGCAAACATTGTGGAAACGTTCATTCCTTTTGATGTCCCTGCTCTCTGCCCCTTGCTTCCAAAGCTGGGAATTGTTTCGCTTTTTAAATAAAATACCCTCTGAAGAGTAGCTCAGCCTATTTCTGGAGAGAACGGGAAGAAAGTGTGCTGAACATGAAAAGGCACTAATTATCTGTGACTAATCTGAGCTCACCCAGAGGCTCCCTAGCATCCCGGAGGACCTGCTTTTTCTTTGGCTCCTCCTTCTTTGCTTTGCCAGAGACTGCTGTTCTCTGCTGTTCGTGAGACAATTTCCAGCCTGCAAGTGCCCTCTTTCTCCTGGAGGAGGCACTGCAGCTCCAGTTTTCAAAGTCTGCTCAGCGGCAGTTTTCCAAAGCTCTTTGCTCCAGATAGCAGCATTACCAGCGTTTCGCCAGAGCACTTTCGTTTTATACTGAAAACTTCAAGGAATTTTTCTCGTCGTCTCCCCATTTTCAACTAGCAAACACTTTGTAATTTTTGGATTTATTTTCTCCCGGAATGTGGTCAGTGTTAAGAACATTTAGAGACCGAGCTACTATTTCTCTGCTGTCAAAGAAAAGTTGATCTGTTTCATATACCATTTTCTGAGCATTTTTTGGATAGGCTCGGTAGACAAAGGCGCCTCACTTATTTCACGCAAAGACTATGTAGAAGCCTGGTCCAAGGAGTAAAATGAGAACTATGTCAGTCTGAACAACCAGACAGACCCTGGTTGTTTTCTCTATATATCCTGCCCTAACCTTAAGCCGCCACTCACACCCAATTTGTGGGCTACAGGAGGGTTCCCCCTTTCTCTCCCTCTCTCTCCCCTCCATTACTTAATTTGGCAAATAGATGTCTCTATTTCAGTAAGAGAGAAAGGGGCAGGCTGTCACAAACAAATACAGGTGCTAATGAAATAACATGGGAACCTAACAGGCTTCGTGAAATGGCTGCTTAAAGGGGCATCATAAACTGGCAATAAAGAAAAGGAGGTTTGTTAGGGGTTTATTTAAAAAAAAACCAACTCTAAATCGCATCTTTTAAGTAAGATCTAGCA
Organism: Rattus rattus; assembly: GCF_011064425.1. Classification (NCBI taxonomy): domain Eukaryota; kingdom Metazoa; phylum Chordata; class Mammalia; order Rodentia; family Muridae; genus Rattus; species Rattus rattus. The sequence continues at coordinate 35,409,367 of NC_046172.1, forward strand.
GTAGGAATAACATTATCAAGCCTCCAGGCTTGATTTTGAGAATTCAGAAGTATTTCCATGTTCATTCTGTTTCAAGCCTCTCATCAGTGCTGGAAGATCAGTTAGACAGGAGTTGGATTAGCAATTCATGCCTGTGTGACTTCCAACTTCACAGGGTGGAAGATTGTGGGATGTGTTGTCACTTCCCGTCAGAGAAAGATAATTTTAAGCCTGGTTATGAAGTACATCTATTTAAGTTCATATGCAATAGGGGTAATAATCCTTTTCTACCAATAATGTTGTATCGTGACAGATGCATCTCAAAAGAAATCAATTTCTGTCCATATTTAGTGTTTTCTTGTATCCGGTGTCTCGTGCTAGTGACCAAACCGAGGACTTTATGAATGCCAGTTCTACATCCCTGATGCCTAGTCAAAAAGGAATTATAATTGTACCAGCGAGATGGCTCAGTGGATAAAGACACTCGCCATGAAGTCTGACAATTTGAGATCAGTCCCCAGGACTTACATGGTAGGAGAGAACCAAGTCCCTAAAGTTGTCTTGTAACTGCCACACATGTACTGTGATGCTTTTGCCCACATGCGTACAAATAAGCAATGAAAAAAATCATACTTCAGCACAGTATTTATTCACATGCAAGCACCAAAGCAACATGTGTGCACACACTAACACAAAATATCCAGAATTATGGAAAGTAGGCTGAATGTCTTAATATCAGAAGTACTAAGGAGAAAACAATAGCTCTGGGAGAAGGTTTACTTCAAAACCCCTTAAATCACCATTCTTTAAGTGAGTTCTTCTGGAAAGATTTCCATCACCAGCAGACTAGAAAGGTGTCTTCGATTCCCTGCAGCATCACATACAAAGTTTGCTCCTTATTACCTGTCAGGAGGCAGAGAACCTGGAAGTCATTTTGGGCTAAATCCAATCCAATAATGAGCCAATTAGAGATATGCTTCCACTGCCAGGAACACATCACCCCACTATCCCAGCTGGCTTCAGAGCCCCTGGTGAGCAAGAAAAGGGGCTCATGAGTCCAAATTGCTGATAAGGTTCTAGACCAACGGGGTTTGCAAATGCGCACACATCACAGTGCTTCTGGAACTCCCATAACACATCCTGCCCCTGCCGACCTTTCATAGTTCAGTCCCCACTCAGTTTGCTCTTTCTGACTATGTGATCAAATTCTGAAATATCAAGGAGTAGCCACCAGGAACTCACCTCTTGCACTACAGGTCAACTTTGAATAAGCTGCTGCAATTCTGTAACCTTTATTATTATGGTATGAGATAGGACCATAGAGTCTGTAGCCCAGCCTCACTACTAACAGCCTTACTGTGCACGTAGGAGGTAAAATGCCAAGAAACTTGAGTTAGGTGAAATACAAAGCTGTCTCCATTAAAAATCAAAACAGCTCTGCGGATTTTGGCAGACACTTTCCAACCTGCCGAGATCATTGCAGGTTTAGATTCTAGAATCCAATAGTGTAGTTATTTTTCCTGGCTGACTTTGCATGGATGGCCTGCCAATTCAAGAAGCAAGCTTTTCCTATTTTTAACTGAGATCTTGAGGAGACTGGGGACCATGGCAGCACCAAGGACAGCATTCTTGGTAGAGGCCTTGGAGTATGAAGAAAACTCTTAGATAAGAATGATGGTTTTCAATTTAAACTATTTTTAAGTTAGCATACAAAATCGTGGGTTTTGCTGTGACATTTTCATACATATGCAATATTGTACTTAGCTCACATTTTCTCCTTACTCCCTTCCCACATATGTCCTCTCTGCACAAATATGCCTTCCTTTCTTCCCCTAAACAGTCTCTCAAAATTTTACGGTAAAATTATCTGGAAGGATTGTTGAATCTTAGACTTGTGGGCTAAACCTCAGCGTTCCTGATTCGGTCGGTCGGTCTAGAATGGGTCCAGGAATGTATATTTGTGACAAGTGTCCGTGGTGGCCATTGTTACTGATAGTGGGTTGGGGATTATACTTGGAGAGTCACTCACATACCATGTGCCTATCCCTCTACCCACCCCAGTTTTATAGCCAATATGCAAATGCGTAGTAAGAAACTTTGCCAGAGTTTCTCACTGAAATTCAGTACAAATTAGTAAAACAGTTAATCACAAGTTCTTGTTATATTGTTTCCAATGATCAGGCTCTGTTCTAAGCACACATGAGACTCAAATAAAAAATGCATGTAAGGATGATGCCATAGTAGAAGTGAGAAAACGGGGACAGAACACATACATGCTTTGTCTCAATGTGGCACAGCTAGAGAGTGTGGAAGCCAGGATTTGGGCTGTGCAACACTTAATCATTTCCTAAGCAGGCTTTCCGGTTGACAGATAGGACAGCTCAGCTCCCAAATAGTTTAGTAGGCTTTGTATATCACAAGAGACAATCCTCATGAAAATGATGAGGACTTCTGCCAGTGTTATTGATTTACCTACTCACCACCTAGACTCACAGATACACTGTTAATTTCTATAAATGTTTATTAAGTGCTCTACAGTGCTATAGGACAGAGGTTAGCAAATCACAGATCAGTATGCCAGGGCCTCTTCTTTCTAAAATTCTGATGAGGGTTCTAGATTTGTATGCATTTGTAAGAAATAAGACATAAAAATCTTGAAGGAATGATTGAGATGAGAACATTTTGCCACCTCTGAAAATATACCTTTTTATGTGATGTTTATATAGGTAGGTTCAAATACTCTAGAGTCAGAGATCAGCATTGACGCCTTCCTTGGAGCACTCTCTACCTTAGTCCTTGAAAACAGGTTTCTCGCTCAACCTAGAGCTCACACCATGAAGGCTAGACTGGCTGGACAGGGAGCTCAAAGGGATCCACCATCTCTCTCTGCCCTCCATGACAGGAATGGCTAAAGGCAGGCTTTTTTTTTTTTTTAAAAAGCCACCATGAGTGACTTTATTCCTGTCTATTCCTCTCTCTCATGGTGGAAGGCAGGCATGTGGGCATTGTATCTCAGGCCCTCAGGCTTATGTAGCAGATACTTTACTAAGTCAGCCCTTTTTTTTTTTTTTTTTTTTTTTTTTTTTTTTTTGTTCTTTTTTTAGGAGCTGGGGACCGAACCCAGGGCCTTTGCGCTTCCTAGGCAAGCGCTCTACCACTGAGCTAAATCCCCCAACCCCTAAGTCAGCCCTTTATGAAAACATTTCTAATGAAGGCTTGTCAAGTTCTAGGTATGCAATAATAGTAAGGACTTGGCTTTGATAATCTCTATTCAACCCGGCTTTTATGGATGTCAGAGTAGTGGAAAAACAAAAACAGAAAGGAAGTTCTAAATTTGAACACTTTTCATGTCCAAGTGCAGACAGAAGCACATGATCACAGCTACTTGGATGAGTGACAGGCAGCTTTATAGCTTATTTTAAAATATTCTGACATAAGAACTGAAGGTGATTTCTGAACAATTGACTTGTCCAGGCTTGGGCTCTGGGCAAGAATCACTTTTTAAAAACAATTCTGATTATCTTTACATTAGAGCAAAATGCTAGATACAGTTGAAGCCTTGGTCTGTGATACTGACTGCACATTAAAGTCGTGGGGATCTGCCTGGTTATCAAGCACCTCTCTGAGGAAATATAGACTTGGGAACAAAAGGTGATTTTGATGATTGCTTAAGAAAAACCAAGTTGAGGACGTTTATCACATCTTCTATTCACAGACTGTACTCGTTCTGAATTTGGAAAGTGCTTCTTTGGCTGAATCGTCTGTTGGGATGCAAGTCTCCAAATATGAAAAGCAGCCACACTTTCCTGGTCTAGATGTATACTTACATATACAGTGACTCATTGCCGAGCCATAGCTTCTTCTTGGGATAAGACCTGGAGAAAGATATTAAGCCATCCACACTGGCATAGGAATCCACACAATAGCTAGATTGTGCTTAAAAGGGAGCTGAAGTCATTGCAGCTCCCACAGGCATGATGCTCTTCATCAGTGCTATTGTATATCTATCTAGCCGTTCTTGTAAAGCCTCAGCCTCATGCAAAGACCACCAGTGCCATTAATTCTAAACAAAACCCAAGACCCAGACCTATGCAGCAGTCCTCTCTCATCCTTTCTGGTCTTCCAGATTATGCCCCTTCCCCTGGAGATTCACTTGGGTTTAAATACCAATTTGGTAGCTCTTAAGTCTCATCCAAACCCATTTCCCTCTAACAAGGCAAGTACTTATCTGATTGCAGTTTCTTTATCTTTTCCTGTTTTTTTTCAAGACAGAGTTTATCTGTGTAGCCCTGGCTGTCCTAGAACAAACTGGGTAGACCAGTCTGGCCTTGAACTTAAGACTTCTACCTGCCTCTATCTCCCCAGTACTGGAATTAAAGACACATATCATCACCACCCAGCTCCCAGCTTTAGAGTTTCTGTCTTTTTTGAAGAGTATATTATGCCTTTTTAATTTTTTTCTTAAATCCTGGCACTAGCTTCCTCTTCTTCCTCTTCTCACAGTCAGTCCCTCTCCCCATTTCACTCTCCTACCCCCATCTACTTCTCTTCAGAAAAGGGCAGGCCTCCCATGGATATCAACCAGCCAAGGCATATCAAATTGCAGTAAGACTAGGCACTTCTCCTCCTCTTAAGTCTGGATGAGGCAACCCAGTAGGAGGGAAAGGGCCCCAAAAGCTGTCAAGAGTCAGAGACAGCCTACTCCCACTGTTAGAGTCCTATAAAACACCAAGCTAAAAGAACCAATAACATGCATACAGGTTGCCCAGCTAGCAGAGATGCCTTTGCGTCTGCGTGCTTGCCATCCAGTCTCTGTGAGACCCCTGTGGGAGCCCTAGGTTAGTTGTTGGAGCTACTCATGGGGTGTCCTCCACCCTCTGGCTTCCACAATCCTTTCTCCCTTTCTTATGCAGAATTCTCTGAGCTTTGCCTAATGTGTGACTGTGGGTTTCTAGATCTGCTAACCCATTGGTTGATGGGTGAGGCCTCTCTGATGATAATTGGACTAGGCACTGATCTATAAGTACATCAGAATATCCTTATGAGTCAATTCAGTGAATTTTTTGCCAGTAATGTTTGGTTCTATTCTGGATCTCTGGATCGTAGCCCTCCAGGCAGTGTCAGGGGTGGGCTCCCTAACAAGCTCAATCTGGGGGTGCAAACGGAAATGGGTTGTGTTTTCAGCATGATGTGCTAAGAAGTAATAACCCATGTTGAACTGTTGTCCTGTGAGCTTTGACTCAAAGTCAGTAATCAGGTTGGCTTTCATTTTTCAGAAGGCCAAAAACTTTCGATTCTTAGAATGTTGTTCCATAAACTTTGGACTGTCTCCTTCTTTCTAATACTTCAAGAAATGCCCAAAGTGCCTTATGGTCTCTCTATTTTGCAACTACGATTATGCTTCTGATCATCAGATGTAACCTCAAATTTTTCATGATTCTTATCAATAATACCTATTAAATGCTAGAAAATATAACAACTGGACTTAGCTAAGGCAACTACTATTAGCTGTTTATTGCCGTGCAACTAGGCACCACAAACTTAGAGACTTCTAAGAACAGTAGGTACTAATTTATTCAGAGGGGGTTAAGGGAGATCACCCCAGCTTAGTGTGGTCAAGATATAAGCTGGACTAAAATCTTGATCAGTCCAGTCTCAGGGTGATCACTAACATTGCTGAGTAAGTGTCAATGATTTTTATCAGTAGGTTTTTGTACCATCCCTGGAGACCTCACCATTGGGTTGCTTTCCTACCATGGCAACTGGCTTTCCACAGAGCATGTGATCCAAGCAAGCGAATTCTTTTGTGATCTAGGGCTGCAAGTCACACTCTGTCACTTTTGTAATGCACTATTGGGGGCTATTTTAGAAATTTGTTTTTGAGATGACAAAGTTCCAGACTAGAAAGCCCAAAGCCATATAGATATTTGCTATAACACACACACACACACACACACACACACACACACACACACACACACACACATTTGCTGTGCTTCTGTCTCTAAAATTCCTTTACCATCATTATCAATTTTATCAAGGACTATTTGTCCTCCATTTCCTTCTTCTCCCTCCTCTCTCTCCTCCCTCCCCTTCCCTCTTCCTTTTCTCTCTCTCCTTCCTTTTTCCTCTTTGTTCCCTCCCTTCTTCCTTCTCTTCCTTCTGCCCTTCTCCCTTTCTCTCATCTCTTCCCTCCCTCTCCCCATCCTCCTCCTCGTCTTCCCTCCTCCTTTCCTCCCCCCCCTCCTCTTTGTCCTTTTGTGATAGGGTACTACTTTACAGTCCCAAGTTTAACTTATCATGTAGACCAGGATGGCTTCATACTGTGATGATCCTCCATCTCCAAAGTCCCAATATTAGAGCCATGTGCCGCTATGTCTAGTTTACTATTTTGTATATGCATTTGAAACACTAAATCCTGTTTATCTTTTGAAGATGAGAAAGATTATTTTTAACCATGAAAGAGCTTGTCCTGATGCCCCTAGCAGATGAAACAACTATAAACTATATCTAAACAAAGAGAAGTAGGGATATGATTTCTTCCTGTTTTTGAGTCTTAGGGAGCAGGTACTGGGTCGGGGGCAGGGGGAGGCGCAAAATGAACTAAACATTTCACATGTGAGATAGATTTAAATTTTTCTTCACTTTCTTAACTTCTTCATTTGCAGTTGTTTTCTTTCCCTCTCTTTTGAATTCTGAAGACAAAATCAGAACAACCAGCTTAAAAAGCAGTAAAATCAAAGTGATGGTCCAGCCCAAGAATTCTCTGCAAGAAGCACAGCATGTTTTGAAATCTTATTTCTGAACATACACAAACACATTCACACCCACACATATACAGGCTTTAGGCACAGGACTGAAAACTATGGTAAATATTATCAGTTTGCTCCAAGATCCTATTTGATACTGTTAACTTCTAAGAAAGGAAACAAGAAAGAACTCCTTGTATATTCTTTATCCTTTTTAAGTCAGTTCAAAAATGACAAGGCCTGTCATCCTTGATCAACTTATCTAGTCAGGAGACACAGCACCTTTCTCGCTGCCTGACCTATTTTGTCTAATGGGGCTGGCTTCTTTGCCCTCTGACAAGCTACCTTTTCTCTCGGGTTCCATTTATAGCAGGGTTTTATTAATGGTTAAATCGTTAAGAATGGATCTGTCTCCCTCACAAGGCCCATTTCCTGTGTTCAAAATTAAGCCATGGGATCCAAGAGTCTGTCCATTTCTACGTTATTTAAAATAAAATCTCTCCCAGTCCTTTGAAGTGACAGATAAGTGCTCAGTATTAATTCTAACTGCATGCCCCAGAATCTTGTCGGTTAGGTGCTGTCTTATATTTACTACTGCAAGTGATGTTTCCATGACCCATGAGATTTTTCTTCAGCCTTCCATGGCATAAGGGGATTTGGAATTGAAATGCCCCCTTTTTCTCTGAGAAATTCAGTTTTCTACTGAGTTAAGTCCTTTCCCCCCCTTATAACTTAGTTTTAGCCCACTCGTTTTTTAAAATAAGATTTTATTTATTACTACTATTTATTGTTGTCGTTGTTCTAGAGTTGTCATTGTTTTTGTTGGTGGCGGTATGTGTGTGTGCTTTGTGTGTGTGTGTGTGTGTGTGTGTGCTTGTGTGTGAGAGTGCCTGTGTATGTGGTACACACATTCCATAGCATCCATGTGGAGGTCAAAGGACAGGAGGCTATTTTCCCCTTCTACCATGTGTGTTCTGGGGACTGAACTCAGGTGAACAGGTTTGCATGACAGCTGAACCATTTTGATGGCTGTCAAGCCCTCAGTTAACTCCCTTCATTTCTCCTCTCAGTACATTTAGATCTCTCTCAACCATCAATATCACAAAGAGCTTGAATCTAAGATGACACAGACTGGAAATCTTGCTCGGAAGACAGAAAGAGAAGAATGTGTTGATTTATAAGCTTTGCATGGATCTTTGAGAATAATAGCACAGTTCACACTGTGTGGGAGGCACTCTGTAAAATGCCTTAATGTGTTATCCTCACAGCCATCAAATGAGCTTGACACTGTTATTTTCTATCAATCAATCAAAATTGGGGTTCATGGTTAGATAGCTTGTCCAGAGTGCACAGGTAGAAAGAAGGAGAGCTGGAATGTAAAAAGCTGGGTTTGGTTTCCACAACAGGCAAAAAAAAAAAAAAAAAAAAAAAAAAAACAAGATCAAATCTATAGTCAGGAGCTCAGGCAGGTTGGGCTAAGGGTTTTAAAGCAGTTTCTCTGATGCATTGATTCCAAGCATTCATCAAAGCTTTATTTCACAGTAGCTTAAAGAGGCTACAGAAATCCTGTTCAAATCTTGGGATAAGAAAATAAAAGGCGAGGCTAGAAAACATTGTGAGCCCAGGTACAAGTGATCATTAAACTCTGTTTCAAGGTAAATTTAGCAAAGGAGGTAAATCTAATTTCCCAGAAGGGACTCTTAATCTCATTAAGTTTATCAGAAAATCTCTCAGGTTTTATTGGCAGTGCTTCCCAGAAGAAACCTTTTATTATACCAGAGACCAAATGCTCTGTTTGGGATCAAGTTTGAAAGCATTTTCTTTCACTAGAAACAGCTCTCTCTAGACTGGGGTTTGTCTTTTCCCTCTGTATTGTTGACTTTGGGGCCAGACAACTCTGCTGTGGGGATTGCTCTAGGATGCTCACTATGCCATTGGCATCCTTTCCTCTTGGTCTTCACACATCATCAACGTCTGTGGTGAGCTGGCAAGCATTGGAGAGAATCCCCTCTCTAGACCCTTTGTTTCCCATGTATGGTCCATGGAACAACAGCACCCCCTTGGAAGGTAGGGGACATAAACAAGTTCAAGCTCCATCCCCAGAGCTTATGTAGTCAGAATCTGCAGTTTAATAAGATCTCTAGGGCATCTAAACATTGAAGTGTGAGAAGACCTTCTAGACCTGTAGTTGTCAACTTTGGCTTCACATTAGAGTACCTAGGAAACTGTAAAGACTGATTGAACCCCCAGAGAGTCTGGTGTAATTGCTCAGGAGCAACCTGGGCATTGGGATTACAAACAAGTCTCCAGGTGGTTCTAGTGTACAGCCAATCTTGAGATCCTATTTTCAGGTTTGAAAAATGCCCACAACATAGGAATGATTTGCAATAGCTTATAAATGGGCCCTTTAAGATGTGCTATTTTTCCTTTCCACAAACCATCCTTTTTTGACCCTTTAACTCTTAAGATTATGTAGTTAAAATATTTTGGTAAAGCCAGACAAGGTATCACATACTTAAATCCCAGCAGTCACGAGGCAGAAGCATACAGACCTGTGTGAGTTCAAGGATCTGAGTCAAGGCTAGTCTGGTCTATGTAGAGCTCCAGGAAAGCCAGAGTTATCAAGTGGAGAGAACGACTCTGTCTAAAGCAATACTTTTGTGATATCTTTAAAGGTTAAGGTTGGATCATAATTAGCTTTTAAAATAGTTGAATGATTGGGAGTAGGTGGAAGATTAAGGCATTTACTTGTGTTTCTTAGATGGCCATCCAAATCATCCTTCTAATGCTTGATAATTAATATTTGAACTTAAAAAATACTCAACATTCAACAGACAACTCTATCAAGAAAAGAGGCTTAGGGACTGGAGTTCAGGTGGTACAGTGCTTGCAATAAGCCAGATCAGTTGCCACAACCATACACACCTATAATTTACTGGAGAGGTTCGTGGGAAGCATCAGAAATTCAAGGCCATTCTCAACTACATGAGTTCAAGCATCTGGGATGCATGAGAAATGTCTGTTAAAGAAAGGATTTTTCTCCCATGAAATGTGCAGTTACATAAAGATCACCTACATTTTAGAATCAAAACACTAGCATCTTAATGAGTGGTTAAAAGGAAATGTATTCACAATGCTATTTGTATTATTTATTATTCAGTGTATCAGTGTATTTCTTGTATTTCATCTGGTTTGATTTGCCTAATAGAAGTATTGTTATTGGACACTTGGTGTCTTAATGTTTTTCAAAAGCCTGAAAGGATTATTATTTTAGCAGAATTTTTAAATCAAGCAACTGTAATTTGGGGATTACATATAAGTTAAGAAAAAGTACTCATCAAAGGGGGACAAGGGTAAACACTCTGTCAAAGAGGATGGGGTATAAATTAATGGTAGACCATTTCATCCTGTGTGTGGCCCTGAATTTAACCTCTAGCCTCAAGAAAAAAAAAAAAGAAGTGTAATGAGAACAAACAAGAGAAACTACACACCTGGTATTCATTTATTTATACAGTTTTTAAAACTCTGCTAAACTCTGAGAAGATAAAAACTTATTTATTCAATATTGGTATTCATTTAAACAAGTACAATAACATCTAATTCAAAGTTTTAGAAACATTTAATTTTTTATTTTCGTGTGTTTGAAGGCATGTGTATGTGGTGGTGGGGGGTGTGCACCCATGCACGTACAGAAGCCAGAAGAGAGCATTGGATCCTTTGGAACTGTAATTAATAGGCGGTTGAGGGCTCCCTTACATGGGTGCTGGAAACCTAAGCAGGTACTCAGCACTGAATCTGGGTCATTTGGTAGGGCAGCAAGCACTCTTTTTTTTTATCTTTATTAACTTGAGTGTTTCTTATTTACATTTAGATTGTTATTCCCCTTCCCGGTTTCCAGGCCAACATCCCCCTAACCCCTCCCCCTCCCCTTCTATATGGGCTTCCCCTCCCCATCCTCCCCCTATTACCACCCTTCCCCCAACAATCACGTTCACTGGGGGTCCAGCCTTAGCAGGACCAAGGGCTTCCCCTTCCACTGGTGATCTTACTAGGCTATTCATTGCTACCTATGAGGTTGGAGTCCAGGGTCAGTCCATGTATAGTCTTTGGGTAGTGGCTTAGTCCCTGGAAGCTCTGTTTGGTTGGAATTATTGTTCATATAGTGCCACAAGCCCCTTCAGCTCTTTCAGTCCTTTCTCTGATTCCTTCAGTGGGGTTCCTGTTCTCAGTTCAGTAGTTTGCTGCTGGCATTCACCTCTGTATTTGCTGTATTCTGGCTGTGTCTCTCAGGAGAGATCTACATCCGGTTCCTGTCGGCCTGCACTTCTTTGCTTCATCCATCTTATCTAATTGGGTGGCTGTATATGTATGGGCCACATGTGGGGCAGGCTCTGAATGGGTGTTCCTTCTGCCTCTGTTCTAAACTTTGACTCCCTATTCCCTCCCAAGGGTATTCTTGTTCCCCTTTTAAAGAAGGAGTGAAGCATTCGCATTTTGGTCATCCTTGGCAGCAAGCACTCTTAAGTACTAAGCCATCCCTCCAGTCCTATAAGTTACAACTTTGATACACTACAGATATATTTCTTTGTATCTGTTATCTGCACATACATATGTAATTCTTTGGATCTGTTAATCGAATGCTGTCCTGATGAATGTACACGAAGCTGTACAGCCTGTGAAGATTACTTATTTTCATTTTAGGAATGTTTTGAAGAATAATTTAGCACGAGGGAAAGAGCACGCAGCCTTTGGCTAGTTATAACTCCCCCAAAGCTATACTTTTTATTTGAATGTTGACAGTTTGAACTGCTCGGCATGGTCATTGTTACGTACCAGAGTCAATCAGCTTTAAGATGGTTTCTAAGACGATATGGTTTTCAGTCATGCACCAATGAAAGAAAGCAGGAATGCCTACTTTTTTCATTTTCCATTAATTATATGTCAAGACATTGACTATTCATTGGAATTGTTCTAGAACCTATGGTTGCTACAGGTCATTGTTTGACAGCTTTAGGAGGATTCTGGGGATTTTTGATATAAACACCGTTGTCTCTAGGCCCAGAGTGTTAAGGCATATATGATAACAAAGGCTTTCTTTCATCTTTGGAAAAATCTGTTTTGAGACCACCATCCCCTCAACTTATCATTTTGCCCACTACTAGAGGCTACTGAGCTCTGCTCTACTAGAGAAGACTTTGTCACATACTTTAGTAAAACACTTCTAATATTTGGCTTAGACTTTTGTTTCACTGACTTTATGAGTCTTTTTTTCAGATTTAAAATAGATTTCTGGGCTTGGGGTTGTCCTAATAGAGTTATAAATGACACATACGTTCTTTTCTGTCTGTGGGTTCTGTGGCATCCCCTACATGCTATTGTTGTAGCTTGTACTACTGACCTCATGGTGTGATCATGAAAACTATATAGGACACTGAGCAAAAGTATCTTGCAAACTCTAGAAGACTCCACAAATGCCAGGACCTTGTCTTATTTTTGCTACCCGCCCCCCCTCCAATGCATGCGAAGTCTTGAACCAGTGTACTCTGAGTGTATGTTTAGCCATTGATAATGAAACTAGAGCACAAGGCACTGCCTGTCTTTGAGTGTCAGTATTCTTGAGTGTCATTGTGTTTATGGCTGTATGATTTAGCACCACAGAGGACGGAGTAATTGCTACGTCTCCCCCACAGAGTGTGTGGTTAAAGGAACAAATTCAGACAAGTGTTGAGTGGACTTCATTTCCCATATGATGTATGTGGGATCATAGTGAGTATGAGTAAGGCAGCTATAAATGGGTCATGGTGAGGCGTAAACATCACATGAGCCTCAGACTGGACACAGAGTGACACCGGGGAGGTATTTGGTATATTTCTTACACCAGCCAAAATGCCCCATGTCCAAAGGGAAGCTGGAGCTTGCTTGGGCTTCTGGCTTTTAAATTTGGGGGGAGAAAAGACATATTGAACAATCGTTTTTAGCAATGCACCTCACTTTCCCTTCATGAGGCTAAGAGACACAGCAGAATCACAACTGTTGTCTAGATGGCAAAGCATTGTGGCCCTGGCAATTGCCCAACACACTTGCATTCCAACACCCTGACAAACAAGTGTGCTTTACAGCATGGGCAATTTTAGCTCTGGATGTCTTCCCATTGATTCCATTTCTAAATTAGAGCCCTGACTCAGAGAAGAGAGTCCTGGTCTCTTGGTTCCTGACTTTTTGTATTCTGGCATCTGCCAGGTATTCCCAGACACAGTGAGTCACATGAGGCCAGTGATACAGACTCTCTACTCCTCTGGGATTTTGTAGTCCAGGGAAGATTATGTCTGACTGTCTACAAACAGAGTTCTGTGCCTGGGCTCACTGGGCCTCTTAAATTCTATGGGAAAGGGGCTTGGTAGGCTACAGGGTGATCTGTAAGACAATTGGAGTATTTCCACTCTCTTGCCTATTCCTTCTTGCCTGACTCCTACAGGAACAACTGGCTCTATATGTAGATGGAGTAGTACCTAGCACATACTAGCTAATCAAAGCTGCTGCCGTCATCATCAGCTCTTTGTCTACTGTCATGTGAGGTATCGGCTTGTGGCATAGACCCAGTATCCCCTGTTTAACCAGGGATTTTACTGACTGATTTTGCTCTTTGGCACAGTGGGTAAGGGAAAGGAACCTAGTTCCCTTGAGGCTAGTGCACAATATTTCTCAGGAAAGCCACAATTTCACCTAGCTGGGAAGCTGCCTAGTGATCAGAGGCTACATCAAGCCTGTCATATAAATTGTATCATTTCTGGGTTGCAGACAGTGCTTTACTGTCCGGACATTTTTCAGTGAGAAATCGCACTTCACAGAATATGCTTCAGTGACAATTTGCTATGGATCATCACCCCTTTTATGTTGTTCAGAGAAGTCCAAGGAATGTCTGCGCTTCAAGGTTAGCTTGTCATGGACCTCTCACTTAGCCAGAAAGGCTGCCATATGTCACCCAGCACAGCGCTCACTGCAATAAATTGAATGTAGCATACTCTAGTCATCATGGGACTCTGGGGTCTAGAGAAGAATTGACAGCACAGTAGGGACATAGCACATCAAATCATCAGTCCTGGTTTATTGAATCTCTGACCCCTTGCTCCTTCCTGCTGCCTTACATAGAAGAGTGTGAGGTTATCTGTAACTACAACAGAGTTCTCATTTCTGCTGTGGTCCAATTCTTCAGTCCTGAGGTCCCTGTGTCAGGTATAGTTGATCAGCAATCAGATGTAAACGGAAATGGCCAGGGCATGTGCATGCCCTTCACAAAGTCATAGCCTATAGCAGGAGAATTATAATGGGAGATGCAGGGGGAAGGAGATAATGCACATAAGCCGACTTATACCATTCTGTGGGTCACGTGCCACATGCTGATGGCATAGAGAGGCTGGGTTTCAGTCTAAAGTTGTAAGCAAAAGGCAGAAGGTCTGATGGCCTCATCAGGTTGCAAAAGCTGTGCATATGTGCTTCCGTGAACTCAGTGGGCAGAAGTATGAGAAAGAATGGTTAGAGATAGGACCAGCATGGCACCCCAGTATAGGTCTGTGAGACAGCCAGTCAGGGATCTACATGTCATCAAGAAATCCAGGACAGTGAAAAAAGTGGCATCTTATGTCCCTTGGTGACTTGTGAAAGTTGCTAGAAAAATTAAAACAAAATTCTCTTAAATTTCTAACAGTGCAATAGATACAAGGGAATGATAGTCAGTCTTAGAAATTCCTTACTGTAGGACATGGATGAACTGCGCAGCATTATGCAAAGTGAAACATACTACTCACAGAAAGACATACACTATACAATTCCATTTATATGAGACTCCTACCTAACTAGTCAAACTCATAAAAGCAAAGATTCTTGCTAGGGGCTGGTGGGAGGAAAAAACAAATGATTACACATTCATAAATATAAAATTTCATTTAAACAAGATGAATTACCTTTAGAGATCTATTATACATTTCACCTAAGCCAGTAATTTTTCACCTAAGCCAGACATACTTTACAATTAAATGTTTGTTTAAAATAGATCTCCTGTTGTATTCTTACCACACAAAAAATCAAATTCTACAGAAATTCAAGAGGTCATTTCACTTTACAACCACTAATGGCTTCCAGCTTTCCTCTCTAGTTCAAAGCCATTCAAATCATCCTTGTTAGAAGACTGGAAAGAGTTCAGACACCTAAGTCCGGAGTTAGGAGTCCGGACACCTAAGTTAAAAATCCGACATTTTTCCACTTAGAAGCTGTGAGGCTTTGAGCAAGTTGCTTAGTTCTCTACGTTTTATCTCAGTAAGGAGAACAATGCAGCCACCATCACGGCCATGCTACAAATATCAGAGACCACGTAGGGCTCTGCAAACTCTACAGATGCATACTGGGAAGCAACACTTTCTAAAAGATGTCAGATACATACTTCTCCTCAGGGCTCACAGACCATGTCTGGGTTCCATGACTCCCAGTAGCTATAAGAGAGACAGAGAAATAGAGTAGCTGGCTCACCAACTTTTGAAGTAGAGAAGGAAGCAAGGGCTGCAGAGAGAACCAAACCTTATTTTTTGCCCCAGGAGACATTTCACCCTTGCCTGCAGATTTTTTTTTTTTAAATCCAGCCATTGGTAATAAAAAGATTGATTCTCCTTAGAAACAGTTTGTTCCACTCACATAAGGGAAACACGCAAAGAATAGCACTAAAGCCAAATGGAAAACGAATGTGTTAATAACTGAGACTTGCTACGAAAAAGCTTTGAAAAGAAATGATACAATTTTATTAGCTATTGTTGCATAACGAATAGCTCCCAAAGCCACTGATTTAAACAAACGGCCTTTTCATTGTGGCTCATGTGTTTAGCCGATCTTGGCTGTAGTCATTTCTGAGTGTTCAGGTCAGTTGGAGCTGTGTGCTGGGGCCTGGTTGAGGTATTTTAGCTTTGATACAGGTTTCTCATCTTGGGCCAAAGATTTGTTATGGCAGTAGCAGAGAAACAACTAAGCAAGCAATAGCATGTGATATTTTAAAAACACTTCTGTTTCATTTCCTTGACCAAAGCAAATCACATGTCTAGACTCAGGCATTAGAACTTATACCTCACTAGCAATGGTGGGGAACTAGAGTTACATGACAGTGGAGATGGATAGAGAAAGGGATGAGGATTTTAGAGTCACGAATGCAAATTTTTACCAGGCTAGGTTTTGCTTTTTTAATTCTTTACAAGAATACATTTTTTAATTCTTTACAAGAACATCATCCTACTTTAGTCTGTAATTACTTGTCACTAGAACCAAAGCTGATGGCTAGACTATGCCTTGTTTCACAGTTTACACCGTGTGCTTAGAATTGGGAGATGCATTTTTAAGTATTAATGGGGTCTCACACCTCATTTGACTTATACTTATGTTAGTATATAAGCTAACGCTAAAAATATCTCATGAAAACTAAACCAAATGATAAACTTGAAATGATACTTCATTAAGTGAACTAAGCTAGAGACAGAAGAAGGATGCTGTGTGATCTCGCTTGTATGTGAAATCTAAATATTGACTTTGAAGAAGTAGAAGGAGAATGGGACCGATGTAATGGGAAACTGTTGAGAAGACCGAAAATGTCAGTTACATGGCAGGAATGTTGTCCAGCATGATGAATACTGCTAATAATGTATTACATGTTTGAAAACTGTTAAGAGAGTAGATTGTCAGTGTTCTAACCACAAAAAAATGTGTGAGTTGTTATAGATGCTAATTAGCTTGATTTAATCACTTCATGGTGTATGCATATATCAAAACATCACATAACATTGCATGGTAAATATACAGTTTCTGTTTGTTAGTCATATCTTAATACAATTAAAGAGAAAAAACCCTAATGATATGTTTGCATTTTCTTTTGCAGGCTTGACGTGCTTTCTCAATGGAAAAAACAATGGGTTGAAATAAACAACTTCATGAGAATTTTATATATTTGTATGATGATCACAAACTTCCTGAATGCCTAAGACTCTAGAAAAAATATCCTCTTTGTACATTTATATTTCTTCCTTCTACTTGGCTGCATTTCTCACTTTAGCTACATTTTTGGCACCTTGCAGAGCAAATGAGCACATGAATTTACCACCTGGGGAGTGTGGTTTTGAGGAGAGATGTGATTTTTATGGAGGGGGGTACAGCAATGTGCATGCAGTGATTTTGATATTAAGTACTTTTAAGTTACTTCCCACAGTCTTTTGGTCAATATTTGAAATGTCTTCTTCACCTTTTAAATGATCTCAATTAACTTTTTATGAGTTGAAATAAATATTTGAGTAAATGTAACATATAAATCTACACCAAATTAATTTTCCTACCTTCAGATAGCTACATGTTCTGTAAAGTAAAGAAAACTATGAGGTACTAGGGAGTCAAATCCCATATTGCCTATGTAGGGACTTATGAGGTACCATGGAAAACACTATGACTGGCTGATCACTGCATATGAACTTAAATATTGCACGAGAAATTTTGTACTGATGTTATTTCCCATCCGAGGATGACCTGCTCGTTGAGTGCATTTCAGTTCCATGAAGGGTCAGAAATCTTATATTCAAGATGAAACAGAGTTCATTTTAAGACCCGGTAAAGGGTGATGGGAACGGAAGAGAGGGGACGATCACATGATAGCTGTGCAAAGGGAGCAAACTGTATATCTTGCCAAGATGGAGATTTATCCAGACAGCAGTACAGGCCTGGAATACCAACACTTGTAAGCTGAAGCAGTAGGATCACTAGGTCAAAGCTAACCTGGGATACATATGGAGGCCCTATACCAAATAGAGGGGTAGGGGAAGAAGGAGGGGCACAGGAGGATAACTTTAATACCTACTATTATAACCCAAGAAGAAGCATATAAGCAACCTCACAGTGATGGACCAGGTTATCAAACAGCAGACTGCTTGAAACCAAATGCGAACAGATTTTAGCAGTGTTTCTGGAGCAGATAATAATCGCTATAGTTGTTTCAGAGGGAGTCACTGCCATATTCTGAATGTTACAAGTGGAAAAGACTCTCTTGCATTTCCATTCTGTAGAGGTTGTTTTCCGAAAGAAAGATTGGCTGGTTGTCTTGTTGGCTCCCCCCTACCTTGGTGTTTTGCCAGGCTGTGGTCTAGCTTGGTCATCTACATCTGCTATACATATACCAGGCAGGGAACATCAAACTGTGCCAGCCTATCTTCTGCAGGCACAGCAGGTTCTAAACGACATGTGACTGTGATGTCTCAGGCTGTCTTACTTCTTCCTCTCTGGGACGGTTGGCTAGGGCTATAAAATTTACCTCGGTGCTCGCTTTGTTTAAATATAGATTATCTATGTTCTGATTCAAAATTAAAGTCTGGTTTAATGTTATAAAAACTGTCTTCACATTTTAATAAGTCTTTCAAGGCACATTTGCAGCATAATACAGAGTGAAGCTATGAGACAAGTTCAGTAGATTTAGGAGAGCTTTGAATTTAATATGTATGCAATGTTGCTAAGTTTCAAATTCATTCTCTATATGATATGGAAAGTTTCATATCGAATTAGTCATTGGACAGAGCACACATTATAGGAAAAGAAGAATCTTTGCTTTCAATGAGGTTACCATTTTCAAAATTCACGTATTTTATACTAAGTAGTTCTTAAAATATTTATTTTGAGCTGTGTATATGGCTCGGTGGTAGAACACTTGTCTACTATTGGGTTTGGTTCCCAACAAAACACACAAACACAACTACCACCCATACATCAGTCAACCTGGTGTGGCTTGTATCTGTAGTGTCAATCACTTGGGAGGCTGAGGCAGGAGGATTGCTGGAGCCAAATAGTTCAACACTACCCTGGACAACATAATGAGATTACATCCCAAAACAGAAATGCCATGTATCATCTTGAGTCAGGCTTATTTATGTTAAGTATCTATAAGAAAAACATATTATTCATAAACCTTTTCTATGAAAGATAAACAAGGTTCGAGTAGTTGAATATTTGGAGGATTACCCCCTCCCCCTAACCAGTGGTACCAGTTATCAGTACAGATCTGCAATGGTATGATTTCCACTAGAATCTGAATGTAGCAATCACTTTACCAACATTTCCTGGATGTTCACTATGTGCTCAGGGAACTAACTTAATGTGCTGGGGGAAGCAAATTCATCTGCATGAGCACCTTGCAAAAACATTCTATTTGCTCAGGTCCTCCCCATGGTGCTTGATACAGAACTAAAGAGAGGGCCCAACTGGGGCCCAAGGAAGAGAGATGCTTGGAAAATTCTCTCTTTTGCAGAACAGCACCTATAGAAAAGGGCCACACAGAGTCATTCCCCACCACTCATTTTGGTGATCTTTTTTTGAGTGAACACTGGAAAGTAATTATCTTTGTTTCCAAGGTTACTGAATACATGGCAGTGCTATTCTAGCAGCAGAGCCCAGGGCATGGGGGTGGGGTGGGAGTGGGTGACAATTACCCAAATGAATCCCTTGGTTTTAAACACAAGTAGTTAGAGGATTTACAAACAAGCCTTCCATTATGATTAGGTCCATGGAAAGAACACTACTAATTTGAATGTGCCATCCTGTGAAATATACTCTCCTACATTCTTCAGCTGACCTAGAATTAGGGTTTCCCCTTGGGAATGAGAAGAGGGCTCATTTGGATTCAAGGACTACAGGTTGATCAATTAAAATTCGTTCCCTTTAAAGGCCTGTGGCATTATCCCATTGCTTTGCAATCTAGCTTGAAATAGAAACTGCATTTAACTTGCTAATTGGTGCCCCCTTGGGATTTTTAACCTGATGCTGAATGTATGCATCAGTGTGGCCCTTTGCTGTTCTCTGACTCACATGGCATTAATGAAATTTCTGTGTTCCTTTGAAGGCAGGGATATATTATAACATTCAGACACAATCGTGTATTCATTCAGCAAGCCACACATAGAGCATTCACTAGAGGAGACTGCAAGCCACCAGCATGTTGCCAGGCTAAGAAAACCCGTAGAGCTCATGAACAGACTTCAATTTTGTTTCTTTAAGCAAAGGACCAAACTTGTTTAGATCTTGTACCGAAAGCAAATCACACTGTCAAAAACAAATGCTGATTACAAGACAGGGAATTCAGCCATAAAGTAAGATTACAGCCTTAACAGTATCATCACTTAAAGGTGTTCTTTGGAAAAAGGAAAGCAACCTCAATTAAGCAATCGTTTTGTGCTTCTGGGATGCTCTGGACCTCACAACCTTCATCTCTGTGCTTGTTTATTAAAGGAGAAAAATCAATTCATTAACATTTGACTTCTCCTGAACAAAATAATTGCTGGACACCACTGACTATGAGAAACCACACTTTTGGATACCAGGGTTCTTTTTTGTGACCAGCTCTCACTGACTCAGTGAGGCTGTATTAAGATGCAGATTCCAGAAGGAAAGACTTTTCCCTTGGGCTTCTAATGCCTGCAGATGAGCTGCCAAGCACATGCAGGCCTGCACTCTGAAATCTCATTTGCAAATAGGATTGTGAGTTCAGATGGGTAGGGCAGGTTTTGTTCCATTGTGTTGCGTGGGTGGCTGATGGGTTCCAGGAATACAGAAGTAGGGAGGATCCACAATTCTCTGGAAGCTATTCTCGCTTTTTATTGTCTAGGGAGAAAGGGAAGGAGCTACAACTCCACTCTCTTGACCGAAGCAGCTCGAGGAGTCCCCTTTATCTTTTCAGGTCAAACCAGGATTTGTGATTTTGACAAAATAAAGAAGTTGAGGAAAAACAGAGTTTTGCTGTTGTTGTTTGATGTTTTTGTTTTTTTTTTTTTGGTAAGATATTTTTTAATGGGGCCATTGGGCTTGAGCATGAGGATCAAGATACAGGCACTCAGAGAGAAAGCTAAGGCATACTCAAGAGCATGGTTATGGGCTCCTGTAAAATAGTCATAGTTCATTTTCGTCTTACAATAGTAATATTAGGATTTTGGGAGAGTTAGAAGCAATTATCCTCAAAGTATTGCTAAGGAATCTAAACAAAAAACTAAGGATTGCTCTCATGGGTGTTTGGCAGGATTACAATTTATAAGGTAGCCATATAGATGTCACAGATGCAGGAAGGTACAACATTTTATCGGTAATCAAAGTTCTCAGATGATGTCTGGGGAAAAGAATGAGACCTGATCCAAGACTTAATATTTCCCACTTTACACTTGGTTTACTTGCAGTGTCTCTATTGACTTTAGGTTGGCCACTTTCACAACAAATGGTGCTGGAGTTCTTGCTTACTGAGTCTTTAAACTAGACATGGGGGTGAGAGGCTCTTTTCCCTTTCCAGGTCTCCATTTGTCCTGTCTTTCTACCCTGATTTGTCAACACTTGCTCATCTACAATGCACTCGACAGGACAGTGATCACACACTAATCTGTAGTTCACGCTCCTATACAAGCCATCATCCTTTATCTCTAAGGCAATCTTTAGAAAGAAACACAACCAAATGAAACAGGGAAGGCTTCATTGGTGATTTTGTTTTTCTTTGTTTCCTGCTGTGTTCAGGCTCTGGCCACACAGGAAGATTCCTGGGCTTAGACTTGCATTTGGTGGGAGGTGTTGAGTGCCAGAAGAGGCCAAGGGAGACATCTAAACTTCTAGAAGGCCAGGAACTCAAGACCTGGGTGTTCCCACTCAGTGTTGGAAATTAGGCCTTTGTTTAGTGTTCTAAAAATCATATAGATACATCCAATTTCATTGTAATTATTTAAATTCTTGTGCTTATTTAAAGTTGCAACTGAAGAAATAGGAAATGACAGTGGTCTTTAGGGATAAAATAACAACAATACATAGACCAAGATTCTTTAAACTTTGAACAATCAAAACACCAAAAAAAGAAATTTATAATCCTCAAAAAGTAATATTTTTCCAAGTCTTGAATTCATTACAAGGCATTGGGGCTACGATGATAGTCGTCCAGGAGGGAGGTACCTTATTTTTTATCACTATTCAGATGTTTATGGGTGGACATGTCCAGGTCTCTCTTATTTGCCATCTTTCTACCCTGACTTATCAGCATTTGCTCTTCTACATTGCTCTACACAGGACAGTGTTCTGAGAAGTTCTTTTCAACAGTATTTATAGAATACACTAACGCGTCATCCATGGTGGGGGGAATCACTTAAGCTAAGTAGGAGAACCATGGGACTCCTTGATCTATAATAGGCCATCTTCTCTTAGCAGCTGCCCACCCATAGACTCTCTTGGCTTATTCCTCCAGGTATATTTAACTTATGACTGAAGGCCACAAATACTTCAGGATAGCTGTGAATACAGTCTAATAAAAAATCATAAACTTTACTTAAAACACTTTGTGTGTGTGTGTGTGTGTGTGTGTGTGTGTGTGTGTGTGTGTGTGTATGTTTTGATTGTGTGCTTGTCAAGCAGGAACTCTGAGGATAACATTGTGTGAAAATGCCAAAAGTTTGCACATGCCTGCTTGACCTCTCTCAACATAGTTTATGAGATAGGGAATGGAAACCATTATCTCTAAGTTGAATAACACTAATTTCTCCTCAAATTGGGCTTCCACCAGAAGTTTTACCAGTATTTGACAGTCTGAGGCACTAGTTCTGTTTGGCCCTGGCCATAAACAATAAAGCCCATTGCTGACTAGAGAATAAACCGTGGGAATTGACATATTTTCTAACATGAGGTCATAGAGAACAGTGTTGGCAATGGTTCGTCATATCCCCCAGACCTTTCATTTAAGGGCCAAATGAAGGCAATGATCTCTAACAAATGCACCATTAGGCAAGACCTACATCTAAAAGCTTTGTTGATTCAGACACTCAGTAATTAAGTTATGGGCCAGCGAGCAAATTATTTGCCATCAAACGTGTCCCTGATCAGCAATTAGATGGGCAACCATATGACCTCATTGTCTCCACCAAAGGATGATTATGTAACAGTCTGTGGTCCTCAGATATTATGGTTAT
Source organism: Rattus rattus (assembly GCF_011064425.1). NCBI lineage: Eukaryota > Metazoa > Chordata > Mammalia > Rodentia > Muridae > Rattus > Rattus rattus. The sequence goes on from NC_046172.1 coordinate 35,432,084, forward strand.
TTGCCAACATCTTGATTCCAGTGAATCAGCTGAAATCATACACTGTGATTCTGGAAACAGAGGCTTGGGACAGGAGACCCTTCCTTAGGATGCCTGATACAGCAAGCTGAATGAGGTAGCCATGTCTGTAAACCCAGTATTGAGAAGGCAGAGGCAGGCAGATTGCTCTGTGTTCGCAGCCAGGCTTATCTAAATAGTTAAGTTCCAGGTCAGGCAGGCCTACATGGCGAGACTCCTGCCAAAGGGAAAAAAAAAGAATCAGAGAAAGAAAGAGAAAACGAAAAAGAAAGGGGGGCAAGGAGAAGAGGGAAGAAAGAATGAGATGAGAAAGGAGAGACAGCGAGAAAATGATTTGCTCTGAGAGCCAGAGTTTTGGTTCATTACCTAAGACACAATGGCTTCTTGTTGGTACAGCAGAGTAGGAAAGCACGCCTGTTTGTGCACCATTGAACATTCATCATCTATTTTCTCTTGAAGGATGAGGAGGATTCACAAGAGCTTCCAAGTACAGGTCGTGAAGCCAAGAGAGGACTAGAGGATAATCTGTCTTGGGGTGACCTGAGACATCTAAATGTCACATAGTCTAGAGGCACATGTGACCTGGAACAGGCCTGGGGTGACTCAGGCACCAGCCCTTCCTTAATCCTTTATTTGTGCTCTTTACTCCAGTGTGATCAGCACAGAGCAGTCCTCAAAGCAGGCCTGAAGCTCGGGGTGGCTAGCACAGAGCAAACGAGAGCGAGCCCCCAGCTCCTAATGCCAAGCGATGGGGGAGAAAAGGACAACAATCACTTAAAAAATAACGCGGGTGTTCACAGCGTTATCAGCTCAATCAAATTAGCTTTTTGAAGCTCCACCGGAGGAATCAAGGAGCTAAAATTGTTTACCTCCAACTCAAACCTTTGATTGAGGTTACCCTTTCACATTAGGCAAAACTGTTGCAGAGCTGAAAAAGCTCTCAACACATGTGTATGCTTTACGGATTGGAAACTGGATCATCTAAAGCTTGAACTGAAACTGGACAATGGGAGGAGCCACAAAGCCATTATGAGTCTTTATGCACTGGGACTAAAAAAATTAAAAAAAATACTATGGATTCTGTAGCAAAACAACATTTTTCAGTCAGATGTGCACTTTGGGCACTTCTGTTTAGGAAGCAAACCAAAGTAATTCATTCCTGCTGTCTTACTTAATTCTAAGGGGCATAACAAGTACTAGTCAGGGGAAAATACTTGCTCTAACTTTTATTCCCATCGGTGTTGATTTTGAAAATGGTTCTGGTGATGAAGACAATTTAAAAACTAGAACTTCTACAGAACACCCCGCTTTACCTAACCTTACCGATATACTTGTATGTTCTGTATATTTTCCAAACTACATTTTTATCTTTTAATGCAGAGATAAGTCATCAGGCAATTCCATCTCTGGCCATATACATTTAAAGATAATAAAGAATATTACTAGTTCCCTATATGTAATTAATATACAGAATTATAACTACTATGAAGGCTTGTTTTTATTTTTAAGATGAATGTGTCACCAGACACACAATTGATGAGACACAAATGTTTCCTTCCAATAAAAGCAATATTAGAATTATTTGAAAGCTATAATAAAATATCCTCCTGGTTAAAGTCCAGGGCCCCAAAGTATTCTAGCTTGTTCGTCACTTTTATTTATGCAATTCATTCCAAAACTGTACTCATGTTGGAACCCAAATATAACACTTTAATATGAAAAATCCTTGAAGAGATTGATGGAAAGAAGCAAAGTGCTAGAAAACTTGAATATCATGTGCAATTAATGGAAGTGGGAAAAGATCCAAATGGCAGCCTGATAGGCTCTGTGGTGAAAACAGCAAGGAAGGTAATAATGCCACAAAGGACTTCCAGAGTGAGATAATCAGCAATGGAAATGTGGTTGAGCACATTGTTACATGATGCCCTGGGAAGCTCCAAGGTCACAGGATGGCAAAGCAACACTTTTCATTGGTATGGGGAGAAGGGACCATAAAGAAGGAAGGTAGTTTCACACCTGTAAAATGCAAAATTCATCTCTAGCATAATAGATGTCCCTGTACCCAAGCATGCACTTTATTTTTATTTTTCAGTAGTATAACCCATGACTTTTTCTTTTCTTTTCAATTTTTTAAACTTTTTTATTGATTCTTTGTGAGTTTCACAACATGCACCCCAGTCTCTCTCATTTCTTCATCTTCTCATATATGACCTTCACCCTTTAAACCTCCCTCCTCACCAAAGTAAAAAAAAAACTACCCAAACAACAAAAACACATAGAAAATGTCCTCTCTTTGTAGTTGTAGTATGCTGCCAGTGTGTCCCCACAGCATCTCTCTGTCCACACACATTATCAATTGCATATGTTCATTGCAATGAGTCATTGGTCTGGTCTGAGGTCTCTGACTTCTGTGACATCATCACTTTGGGATCCTCATTGGGACTGTTCCTGGTTATGCTGTTGTTGCTCTGTTTCGTGGAGATCCTGCAGCCTTGGATCAGTAGAACTGGCCCTTTCACATGTCCCAACCATTTGCAGATGATATAGATTTTGGGATGGATCAATTCCGAGCCCTGGATCTGGGCCTGGGTGGTGGCTGAGCTGGTCAGCCCACCAGCTCTTGCTTATCTGCACCACCAGAATGAGCTTCCCAGCGCTGTTCCAGCTAGTCCACCCAGTGCTGCCATCAGCAGGAAGCAGTCAGCTCTCTAGCCCTCATGCCTTCTGGGCTGGCTCACCCACATCCATCCCTTCAGAGACAGCTCCAGTGTGCTGCCCAGTCAATGTTTGGGTTCCAAACTTGCAAATATCACAGGCTGTGAGGGGTTGGCTAACCTGTGTCTTTGCCATCAGGGTCAGTTTTACTCTATTGCTCAGGCCCTCTCTACTGAGTGCTACACCCAGTGATGGGGCAGGGCCAGCTCTCCTGCTTTCATGACTCCAGGGCCAGGTCTCCATACCACTGCAAATGGTGAGGAGTAAGGGGTGACAAACATGCACCATACCCAAGCCTGGTGCCAGCTCTCCCTGAGGCTCTCTCCTCAGTGCTGGCTCAGCTGCCCCTTTCCCTTCCAGGTGCAGGCCTGCTCCTCCTGAGGTCCTGCCACTGGTGAGAGGGGCACCAGCTCACTCTAAGCACTGTATCCAGTGAGGGAAGGGGGAGGGAAAGCAGGCTCCTGACCCCAGTCGCTGCACAGCCACAGACCCAGACATGGCCCATGGTGGCAGCCCCATCTGGGACCTCACTATTGCCTTAGGTGGCTGGGCTGTCTACTCATAACAGACTACTCTTCTCCACCCTCGAGTCTCCAGTTGCACCTCTCTTCATCATGCTCAAGCTGCTCTCTCTCTTTCCACGTCTGCCGATCACATACTCACACATTGTGGTGGCTGCTGATACGGGCTGGCCACTGGGCAACATTCTTCATCCATATTGCATGGTATGGTGGCAAGTGGGTGTCAGTGGGCCAGGCTGTGCCATCACTGGAGAGCAGGTCTGTGCGTGACATGGTGGTCCACAGATTTCTGTCTGTCTCCCTCCTCCTGTGCTTTGCTACCTGGATTTGACTTGATTTGGTTTAGCTTTTATGAGTCCTAGGCATAAGAGAGTTTTGTCTATTAAGCCAGGCATCAAGCTAGGATGAACAAAGGACTACCATTTGTTCTGCCCTGACTGATAGAAGAACGAGACTGCCAACAAAGTGTCTCTTTGAACATCACAAAGAGGGATTTAAGAATGTTTTAATTGAAATAGAATTACATCACTTCTCCCCCTTTCCTTCTGCCAGGCTTCTAAGTTACCCCTCTTTCATCCCTTCCGTGCCTACCACTTTTAAATTGACAGCCCCTTTCTTTGATTGTATTTTGTTGCAAGACATATGCTGACTATCTCCCAAATGAGTCCATTTTCTGTTGTTTGTGTGTATATGGTTTCAAGGCTGATCCCTCTGCATTGGACAACCAGTAAGGGGATCATCCCTGGGAGTTGCTAAATTTCTTTCTCCCAGCAATCAATATTTACCTACTTTTTTTTCTTTTCTTTTCTTTTTTTTCAGAGCTGGGGACCGAACCCAGGGCCTTGCGCTTGCTAGGCAATCGCTCTACCACTGAGCTAAATCCCCAACTCTATCTACTTTCTTTATCTAGGGGTAGACTCCTAAAATTTCTCCCTTCCATGTTAGCATGCCCGTTGCTATTTTTATAGTTCTGGTCTTGTTTATGCAGCCATCTCTGGGAGAAACTGTTTCTAAGTAGGCTTACTGGTATTCTGGGAGCTTCACCATCTTTCAAGTTCCTTCTGAGATTAAGTTCCCTGGACCATAGATGAAGGATATGTGAAGGTGATGGTGTTAGTCTCCCAATGGTCCACCGATCTTTTCCATTGTGTCTAGTTGTGTTTTTTTTTTTTTTTTTTTGTGGTGGTCTTCATTTGCTATAAAGAGAAGCTTCTTGATGAGGAGTAGTAACCCGTGAATTTTAACTGGCTTTATAGTGACTTCATTTAAGGTTGAGACAGGCTGTGATTGAATTTTGGCCAAATTCATTAGGTCAAGGCATCAGTTACAATTTCTGCTACTAACTGGATCAGGAATGGTCACTTTGCAGCATGAAATACTGAGCTATGTATTTATTAGAAGCCTCCCAGTCCCGTAGGGGCCCACAATACTAGATCTGTATTACTTGAGTTTTGTGACAGGTAAATGACCCTACAAAGGCATTTTAAACACTTCTTCTGTTTTCCCTCTAGCACTCCATTGCAAGACTCTATGGGTTATAACAAAATGTGGCCACTGGGAAAAGGGAAACACAAGGTTCTTAAGGGAATCAGTGCATTTTGGCTCCAAGTTAACATTTTTTTCTTAATAACCCAGGAAGTTATTGTGGCCCACAAATCACATGTGAGCAAAAGATAAGTAGAGATTGGAAAGATCTGTGAGACTGAGAATTTATTGTCCATATTCTTTCCTCACTGTCAGAAATTAGCTGTGGCAGATTACATTTTCCAAAAGTATTTCTCAGTGCTGATTTTTTCCAGCTGGACATGATCTACATGTGATCTTGTGATTCCTTACCCAGGGAGAGAATCTGTTTTCTCACCTGTTTGACTATGAGTGGGCCCTGAGACTGCTATCATCAATAAAATAAGTGGCACCATCTTCGTTTGGGGCCAGACAGTTCCTGTTTCTAGAATTATGGAAGTATGCCACCCTGAGAAGAGTAATTAATTACCCTAAAAGTATCATACTGGGAGAAGCCAAAGTCACATGAAGAACTCTTAGTACATATGATGTAGCATTGACAATGAGACAAGTTTGACAAACTGCTGTGCATTTGATGCCAGGCTTTTCCATATAGATTATTTGGCTGATAATTTTCAAAGCTTGAATGAGTTAAAACTCCAGTTCCCAACTTTTGGTGAAAATATAATTTAAACACTTCCTGAAATAAAAGTGTGAATGGTATTATAGTGGTATAGGATTAATGAAAAGAATTTGATAACCTTCCTAACTATATCAGCCTAAACAAGATGCTTATTTGGAGAAAGTCCAACAAGTAAAACTGATGGTTGTGTAGTGATGCCTTTTTATCTCTTGGCATTTCTTCTAGGCTCTGCCCCACAGTTTCCTGGCAACAGCCAGGTATACCTGACTCACTATACAAGGGGCTGCTTGCCCACTCCTCTCTCTCTTGCTCTCTTGCTCTTTTATCCTCTTCACCCTCTGTCCCCTTTCTCCCCATTACTCTCCCCTCTGTCTCTACTACCCCCTCAACTCCCATCCCCATGCCCTAAATAAACTCTATTCTAAACTATACTCCTTGTATGGCTTGTACCTTATGGGGAAGGGATGCTCAGCACCATACCAACCCTCCACCAAACATATCCCTGGCTTCTTTGCCTTTTCTTTTCTATAAAACACAACATTATCTACTATTAGAAATGTAAAAAAAAGATGCAAAGAAAAGATGAAAGTTCATTTCTTAAGTCATACAGCAATCCTATTGCAAACCCCCCACCCCCACGCATAGCCAAAAAAGCAAATTAGCTAAAGCAGAAGATGAAGACTTCAAAATACCAGCTATCAATATGTTCAAAGATGTTAAATAGGATATAAATAAACCCTTAATGATGACTGTGGAAACACAAATGAAAGTTGAATAAAATATTGAAAACAATTTAAGACATGAAAGTACAATTTAACAAAGAAATAGAATCATTGAACGAAAGTAAAAATGGAATAAAAGCAGGAATGAAAAATTTAGAAACTCACTAAAAGAGTACAAGACATGGAAGAAAGTGTCTGGTAAATAAACATAAAAAAACCTAGCCACAGACCATGAAAAGGCCAAATCTATAAATAACAGGAATAGAGGAAGGAGAAGAAACTTACGTTAAAGGCAGAGAAAATATTCAACAAATTTGTAGAAGAAAAATTTCTCAATCTAAATGAAAAGATGCCTATCAAGTTACATGATGCAAACTAACTACAAATGGATAGAACTAGAAAAGAGACTCCCTAGTACACATAACAATCAAAACACAAAGTATACAGAACCAAAAAAAGATGTTAAAAGCTGCAAGGGTAAAAGATCAAGTCCATATAAAGGCAGGCCAATTAGAATAATGCTTGTGTTTTCAATGGAGACCATTAAAGCCAGAAGAGCTTGAAGAGATATCCTGCAGACTCTAAGAGACCACAGGTGTGAGCACAGACCCAGCAAAACTATCAATCACAATAGCCAGAGATTTCATGATAAAAGCAAAATTAAGCAATTCCTGGCCATCAGCGTAACTTTACGTAAGGCACTAGAAGGAAAACTTAAATCTAAATAGGTTAACAATGCTCAAGAAGGCAGAGGAAAAAATAACCCCAGAAAATAAGGCAGAAAAACCAACTATAACAATAAAACAAGAGATCCAGTAAACATTGCTCATAGATAGCTCTCAATATCAGTGGTTTTAATTTCCCAATAAAAAGATTGGATTAGAAGACAAGCTTCATCTTTCTACTGTATTCCAGAAACATACCTTACTATCAAGGACAGACATCACCTCAGGGTAAAATAATAAAAAAAAAAAGTATTCCAAGCAAATGGAACCAAGAAACAAGCAAGTGTAGTAACTTTAATACCTGACAAAACAGACTTCAAACTGAGGCTAATCAATAGAAAGAGATAAGGAAAAATATTACAAAGGCATTAAAAGAAAAATCCACCAAAATATATTACAATTCTAAGCACTTATAAGCCAAAACAAGGACACCTAAGTTTATAAAAGAAACAATATTATAGCTAAAATCATGCATGAACCTTCATACAGTGATAGTGAGTAACCTCAAAATCTGAGACACTGAGAAGGGAAAGTAGACATAAATTCCCACTCCAACCAAGAAGGTATTATAATTGATAGCTGCTGGGAAAGTGAAATCAGTTTTCTCTAATGGATTGCCAATGGGTATATCAACCATATGCAAGGGTAGGCTCCATGCTCAATGGTGGCTAGCCAACACAAAATGGATTCCATTTTTTTTTTCAATTTTTGTTTGACTTTGGTATTTTTTTTAACTGATTTTCTTTTTTCTTTTACTTTATGGTGGCTGGTACCCTCACCTGCAAAGGCACTGTGACTGTGATCTGTCCCCTGGAGCTTGTGCAGACCAAGCTGCAGGTTTGGCACATGTCATACCGGAAGCTAGCTACCTGTTTTCATGATGTGGTGGCAAGGGGTAGGGGTGGCACTTACTGTGATGGTGTTGGAGTGGCACAACCCTTCAAGATGTGACCTTCACAGGTTCAACTATGAGCTGGCAAAAAAATCTGATAGAATGAGCTAAGACCAAAAGACCAGACAAGTGTAGGAGTCAGCTTTTGTGCCTGGTGGCATCTCAGGAAAGGTAGCTGCCACACTTATGCTACCTTTCGATATGGTGAAGACACAGTAACAGATGGCTGTTGGAGTAGTGGAGGCTGTGAGAGGGAAGCCTCCAAGGGTTGGCTCTGACCCCTGCTCCCACTGAACTGTAGTTATAGAAAGTTATCTGTGCTGGGAATTGAACTCAGAACCTCTGGAAGAGTGGCAAGTCCTCTTAACCACTGAGTCATCTCTTCAGCCCCACCATGATGTTCTTAAGGCTAGACAATCAAAAACACTGATAATGACTTGATCTACTTGTAAAATGCATAAACAAGCTCCTTGTTGATCTTAGTAAAGATACCTTTTTGAAGTTTATTTTGTGTATGGAGTTGTTTTGTTTACATGTATGTCTGTGTATCACGTGCATGCCTGGTACCCATGAAGGCCAGAAGAGAACATTGGATCCCCTAAAGCTACAGTTATAAATAGTTGGGAGTCACCATTTGCGTGTTGGGACTCAAACCCAGAGCCTCTGAAAGAGGAGCTAGTCCTCTTAACCATGACAGGAGCCTGGTTCCTGGTTGAGCTAAGCTGATGTCCTAGTCTTATGTGCATCCATGAGGACAAAACACCCATACACATAAATAAATACACCTTAAAATATCATAGCAATAATGTTAATAACAACACAACACAAAACTGAAAAATATGTATCAACTTTTTCTGTTGTACAAAGCACAAACATTCAAGAAAATATCCTTTTAGTATTTAAAAATCTGGCCAATTAAGGAAAGTAGTTCATATTGCCGAAAGAACACAGCATAAATCTTCATTTAAAAGTGCTATTCTTCCTACCACAGACTATACATGGACTTCAGCCCTGGACTCTGGCCTCATAGGTAGCAATGAACATCCTAGTAAGAGCACCAGCAGTGAAGGAAGCCCTGGGTCCTGTTAAGACTGAGACCGCCAGTGAACTAGATTGTTGGAAGAGACAGCAAGGGGAGGATGGGGAGGAACACCCATAAAGAAGGGGAGGGGAGAGGGGGATGTTTGCCCGGAAACCGGGAAAGGGAATAACACTCGAAATGTATATAAGAAATACTCAAGTTAATAAAAAAAAGTGCTATTCTTGTCAATGCAAACAAAATTATCATCCATGTTAGAACTGCAGTCATTACAATAGATATGAGCAATGTCTCGGCCATTGGGTATGTGGGAAGAACTGATTTATCTCCTGGTTTCGCCATATTGCAATTTGTATGGAGTAGAGGAGGCCCTGTGTGTGTCCTGTGTCTGGGGAGCAGTGTTTACACCATAAGTATTCAGGGAAAAGAACCTATGGTAGACTATATCAGATTAAAATTAAATACTGGAGGATCCAAAGATATCAAAGCCCTCAGACACATTCTGAGAGTGGTGAAGCCGCATCACCAGTCAAGTTGAGAGTAAAACTGTGTTTTGGAAAAGTGTCTACCATAGATTCTTTCTCATAGACATTAATGATATAAACACTGCTCCCCTAGAGATTGTTACTACCAAGATTAGCTAAACCTGCCTCCTCGATCCAACTGTGAGCCATAAATCTTGTCTGCTTATTTATCTGTATGTAGTAACTCCATTTCTTTTTCAGAAGTATGCAATAACCCTGTGTCTCTGTTCAATTGTGAATAATAAACTCTCTGACTTTTCAGAGTTTTTGCGAGCACAGTCCACCTGCCCCCAGACTTTCTGTGTGTCTGTTTTTTCTTCATTCTCTTATTGCCCTCAGTCAGGCCAAGTCCCTGGCAGTTGTGAAAGGACTCAGAAGCAATTGTTAAGTTGCAATCCAGGGGTTGGTGGAAGAAAAAAAATCAACAAAGGCAATCTTTGAAAGTCAATTGACTTGGTACCCAAATCCCGTGGGGAAGAGAGCTGGAATCTCAGAAGTGCAGACAATCCTGAGAGCTCAGGGGAGACCACCACTTCTGCTCATATTCACTGCCCAGAGGAACCTGACTAAGTGTTCTCTGGATGCACAGGAACTAGGAGGAAGTCAGGGGCAAGAACCTTATGGTTTCTGCTGAGCCCAAAAACTGACCAGTCACAGGAGTTCTGACACACTTGAGAGCATAAAGTAGGAACCAGATTTCTTCTGTCTCCATTATTACCAAGAACTTCAGGACACACAAACCCAAGGAGCAGCTCTCTGTACCCAGATCTGGCTGAAAGAAAACAGTTCTACAGAAGTGCTGACACACAGACTTACAGGAGGGTCCAGCCACTGCCAGAGAAAGCAAGATAGGCTAACACCAGAGACAACCTGATGGCGAAAGGCAAACGCAGGAACTTAAGCAACAGAAACCAAGACTATTTGGCATCATCAGAGCCCAGTTCTCCCACCAAAGCAAATACTGGATATCCAAACACACTGGAAAAGCAAGATTTAGATTTAAAATCGCATTTTATGATGATGGTGGAGGACTTTAAGAAGGACATAAATAACTCCCTTCAAGAAATACAGGATAACACAGGTAAACAAGCAGAAGTCCTTAAAGAGGAAACACAAAAATCCCTTGAAGAATTAAATGAAAACACAACTAAACAGGTGAAGGAATTGAACAAAACCCTCCAGGACTTAAAAGTGGAAATAGAAATAATAAAGAAAGCACAAAGGAGACAACCCTGGAGATAGAAAACCTAGGAAAGAGATCAGGAGTCATAGATACAAGCATCACCAACAGACACAGAGACAGAAGAGAGAATCTCAGGGGCAGAAGATGCCATAGAAAACATTGACACAACCATCACAGATAATGTAAAATGCAAAAATCTAACCCAAAACATCCAGGAAACCCAGGACACAATGACAAGCTCAAACCTAAGGATAATAGGTATAGAAGAGAGTGAAGACTCCCAACTTAAAGGGCTAGTAAATATCTTCAACAAATTATTGATGGAAACTTCCATAACCTAAAGAAAGAGATGCCCATAAACATACAAGAAGCCTACAGAACTCCAAATAGATTGGACCGAAAGAAACTCCTCCCGTCACGTAATAGTCAAAACACCAAATGCACAAAATAAAGAAAGAATATTAAAAGCAGTAAGGGAAAAAGGTCAAGTAACATATAAAGGCAGACCTATTGGAATTACACCAGACTTCTCACCAGAGACTATGAAAGCCAGAAGATCCATTCTGACCCTAAGAGAACACAAATGCCAGCCCAGGCTACTATATCCAGCAAAATTCTTAGTTGACATAGATGGAGAAACCAAGATATTCCATGACAAAACCAAACTTACACAATATCTTTCCACAAATCCAGTCCTACAAAGGATAATAGATGGAAAACTCCAACACAAGGAAGGAAACTACACCATACAGAAAGCAAGAATATAATTTCCTTGCAATGAAACCAAAAGAGAGACAAACAAACAGAATTCTACCTCTAACAACAAAAATAACAGGAAACGACGATCTCTATTCCTTAATATCTCTCAACATCAATAGACTCAATTCCACATTAAAAGTACATAGACTGACTGGATACATAAACAGGACTTAGCATTTTGCTACATATAGGAAACATACCTCAGAGACAAAGACAGACACTACCTTAGAGTAAAAGGCTGGAAAATAATTTTCCAAGCAAATGGTATGAGGAAACAAGCTAGAGCACCCATTCTAATCTCTAATAAAATCGACTTTCAACCAAAAGCTATCAAAAAAGATAAGGAAGGACACTTTTATATTCATCAAAGGAAAAATCTACAAAGATGAACTCTCAATTCTGAACATCTATGCTCCAAATGCAAGGGCACCTATATTCATAAAAGAAACTTTACTAAAGCTCAAAGCATACATTGTACCTCAAACAATACTAGTGGGAGATTTCAGCACCCCACTCTCATCAATGTACAGATCATGGAAACAGAGAATAAACAGAGATCCAGATTAACTAAGAGAAGTTGTGAACCAAGTGGATTTAACAGATATGTATGGGACATTTCATCTTAAAACAAGGGCTGGAGAGATGGCTCAGTGGTTAAGAGCACTGACTGCTCTTCCAAAGGTCCTGAGTTCAAATCCCAGCAACCACATGGTGGCTCACAACCATCTGCAATAGGATCTGATGCCTCTTCTGTATTATTGTGTCTGAAGACAGCTACAGTGTGCCCATACATAAAATAAAATAAGTCTTAAAAAAACCAAAGATATAACTATCTTCCTAGCACCTCAGTACCTTCTCCAAAATTGACCATGTAGTGAGTCACAAAATAGGCCTCTACAGCTAACCCTATGAATCCTATCAGATCACCACGAACTAAGGCTGTACTTTAATAACAACAAAAACAACAGAAATTGCACATACACATGAAAGCTGAACAATGCTTTACTCACTGATAACTTGGTCAAGGAAGAAATAAAGAAATGAAAAACTTTTTAGAATTAAATGAAAATGAAGGCACAACATACCCAATGTTATAAGACACAATGAAAGCAGTGCTAAGAGGGAAACTCAAAGCTCTGAGTGCCTACAGAAAGAAACTAGAGAGAGCATACACTAGCATTTTGACAGCAAGCCTGAAAGCTCTAGAAAAAAGAAGCAAATGCACCTCTAGAGGAGTAGAAGGGGGGACATAATCAAACTCAGGGCTGAAATTAACCAAGTAGAAACAAAAAGAACTATACAAACAATAAACAAAACCAAGGGGCTGGTTCTTTTGAGAAAAAATCAACAAGATAGATAAACCCTTAACCAGACTAACCAGAGGGCAAAGAGAGTATACAAATTAACAAAACCAGAAATGAAAAGGGAGACATAACAACAGAATCTGAACAAATTAAAAAAAAAATCAGATCCTACTAAAAAAGCCTATATTCAACAAAACTGGAAAAGCCTAAAAATGAAATGGACAATTTCTTGACAAATAGTATGTTCCAAAAGTTAAATCAGGATCAGATAAACCATTTTAAACATCCCATAATAAAGAAATAGAAGCAGCATTCATTAAAAGTCTCCCAACCAAGAAGAGCCCAGAACCAGATGGATTTAGTGCTGAATTCTATCAGACCTTCCAAAAGAAGACATAATGCCAATACTCTCCAAACTTTCACAAAAAGACATACATAATTCACTCTGTGAAGTCACAATTACACTTATACCTAAACCACACAAAGATCCAACGAGAAAGAGAACTTCAGACCAATTTCCCTTATGAATATGGATGCAAAAATACTCAAAAAAATTCTCACAAACTGAATCCAAGAACACATCAAAATGATGACTCATCATGAGCAAGTAGGCTTCATTCCAGGGATGCAAGGATGGTTCAATATATGGAAATCCATCAATGTAATCCACTATGTAAAGAAACTGAAAAAAAAAAGATCATTTCATTAGATGCCAAGAAAGCATTTGACTAAATCCAACACCTCTTCATTATAAAAGTCTTGGAAAGGTCAGAATTTAGGGCCCATACCATAAAAACACTTCTAAAGCAATATACAGCAAACCAATGGCCAACATAAATAAATGGAAGAAACTTGAAGCAATCCCACTAAAATCAAGGGCTACTGCAAAACTGCCCACTCTCTCTCCATACTTGTCCCAATATAATTACTTTTCAAAGACCAGAGCAATTAAACAAAAGGAGGTCTAAGGGATACAAATCAGAAAAGAGGAAGTCAAAATATTACTATTTGCAGATGATATGTTACTTAAATGACCACAAAAATTCTGCTAGAGAATTCCTAAACCTGATAAACAACTTCAGCAAAGTGGCTTGATATAAAATTAACTCAAACAAATCAGTACCCTTCTTCTACTCAAAGGATAAACAGGCTGAGAAAGAAATGAGGGAAATGACACCCTTCACAGTAGTCACAAATAACATAAAATAATTTGGTGTGGCTGTAACCCAGCAAGTGAATATCTGCATGACAAGAACATCAAGTCTCTGAAGAAAGAAATTGAAAAAGATTTCAGAAGATGCAAGGATCTCACATGCTCATGTATTGCCAGGGTTAATATAGTAAAAATGGCCATCTTGCTGAAAGCAATCTACAGATTCAATGCAGTTCCCATCAAAATTCCAACCCAATTCTTTATAGAGTTAGAAAGAGCAATTTGCAAATTCATCTGGAATAATAAAAAACTCAGGATGGCAAAAAACTATTCTGAACAATAAAAGAACTTCTGGGAGAATCACCATCTCTGACCTCAAACTGTATCACACAGCAATAGTGATAAAACCTGTATGGTATTGGTACAGAGACAGGCAAGTAGATCAATGGAGTAGAATTGAAGACCCAGAAATGAACCCACACACCTATGGTCTTTAACAAAGGAGCTAAAACTATCCAATTAAAATAGACAGCATTTTCAACAAATTTTGCTGGTTCAGCATGTAGAAGAATGCAAGTCGATCCATTCTTATCACCCTGTACAAAGCTCAAGTCCAAGTGGACCAAGGACCTCCACATAAAACCAGATACCCTCAAAAAAATAGAAGAAAAAGTGGGGGAAGAGCCTCGAACACATTGGCACTGGGGAAAATTTCCTGAACAGAACACCAATGGCTTGTGCTCTAGGATTAGGGATTGACAAATGGGACTTCATAAAATTGCAAAGCTTCTATAAGGCAAAGGACACTGTCATTAGGACAAAACAGCAACCAAGAGATTGGCAAGAGATCTTTACCAATCCTATATCTTTTAGAGGGCTAATATCCAATATATACAAGAAACTCAAGAAGTTAGATTCCAGAGAATCAAATAACCCTCTTAATAAATGGGCTACAGAGCTAAACAATGAATTCTCATCTGAAGGATATCAAATGGCTGAGAAGTACCTAAAGACATGTTCATCCTTAGTCGTGAAGGAAATGCAAATCAAAACAACTCTGAGATTCCACCTCACATCAGTCAGAATGGCTAAGATCAAAACCTCAGGTGACAACAGATCCTGGCGAGGATGTGGAGAAAGAGGAACACTCCTCCATTGTTGGTAGGATTGCAAGCTGGTACAACCACTCTAGAAATCAGTCTGTTGGTTCCTCAGAAAATTGGGAATAGTAATACCTGAGGACCCAGTTATACCACTCTTGGGCATATACCTGAATGATGCTCCAACATATAACATGGACACATACTCCACTATGTCCATAGTAGCCTTATTTATAAGCCCTTGGTTCCATGAAGACTCATTTCCCCAGTGTAGGGTATTAAGGTGGGAATGGGTGGGTGGGATTGGGAGCATCTTCACAGAACCAGGGGGAGGGGGAGGGGGATAGGAGAGGGGGAAAGGGGATAACATTTGAAATGTAAATATATAAAATATCCAATAAAAATCAGCACGACACATCATCTAGTTGATTTTTACTTCAGAAATTGAACACAGGCCTCAACAGACTAAAAATCATGGTGTTATCATGTCTGAGTTCCATTTTGGAAACTCTATGGGAGAATCTGCCTCTCAGGTCATTGAGGTTGTAGACAGAACTCATTTTCCCATGGAGGTAGAGTTTAAAAATTTCCCCTTATGGTTTTCAGTTTACAGTTTCATTCATGGTCCCTTTCTTCCACCTTCAAAGCCAATATGGATGGGTCAGATTTCTTTCTAGTCTGAGTCTTGTCTCTTCTTCCATCATCAAATCTGACTCTCTTCCTCTTTTGCTTCTCTCTTTCACTTTTAAGGTTACACTGGACCTAGTTGGGTAATCCTAGATTGTTTCCCAATTTTAAGTTTTATGATTTATTTTTATTGGCAAAGTCCCTTTTTCTAAGTAAGGTAACATTTTCAGAGATTATGATGTGGAGTGCTTTAGGACTGTTGTTTTGTCAATAATAGACTTTCAAGTTGCCTCTTTCCTCTCTGATGGTCAGTTGGTTTCCTTTAATCTGAGCTGCTGTTGGCTATTCTTGAGGGTACAACAATGTTTCTTCACTTTAGTAACTTTTACCCAGGTCATCTATTCTTTATTTACTCTGAAACTGCTAGCATCTATGTGAAACATCAAATATTTCTTTGTCCTAAGTTTTTTTTTTATATAATGTCCTGGTGATGCTTTTCAGATGTTCCTGAATTATTGATTACTTTCCCTACCTCCACACTATTCTGAATCTCTCTTCCTGTTTCTCTAATGGTATCATCATAATCTACTCGATTTTGCCAGCACCTGGAATTTCTTCCCTCTCTGTCACTTTCTCTGTTGTTGATAAGTGCTATTGCACACCACATGCTCCCTGTTATTTCCTTTCACTCTACAGTCAGACTAGCAAGGGTGACCCAGTGTCCTTGTTAGCCATTAAATTCATTCACCTCTCACGTCAGTGAAAGAAGTTGTTCACAAGTTTAACTGGAAATAGCAATGCCAAAATGTTAAAAGGTTGTTTTTAGATAATGAAACCGTGGGATATTTTTTTTATTTTTTTAGTATTTTAAACATTTCCATAGAAAAACTGAGAGAGAGAGAGAGAGAGAGAGAGAGAGAGACAGAGAGAGAGACAGAGAGAGAGAGAGAATGTTCCATAAGAAACAAAGACAAAAGCAAAACATTATCTTCAAACCTTCAATAAAGGGCTCCCAGTTCTCCATTCTTATATTGTTGTTTCTAATAGCATCCTGTTATTATCCTTTCTGTCTCTATCACATACTGTAGTAGAGTCTATTTTACTGAATTTCTTGTTATGCTTTCTTGCTTAGTATTTCTAGGGTCATGAAGGCAGCACCATACTTATTATACTAATCCTTATGTACCCAGCATCTAGACATATGCTCACCACACAATAAAGGTTGCATTTTTACAGGTTTCCTTCTTCTCACTATGACACCTTGTAAAAATTTTATTCCAGATTTATTATCTATGTGTTTCCACAGGGCAGTGGCAACTGAGCTGACAGTGTCAGCACCACTAGGGGCTGTTGTATAAATATGAATTCCTGGTTCCTTCTCCAGTGTTAGAAACGCTGGTGCTAGTGAGACAGTTCAGTGGGCAAAGGTGCTTGCTACCAGGCTTAATAGCCTGAGTTCAATCACTAGAACCCACAAGGTGGAAGGAGAGAACAGACTTCACACATTGTCCTCTGACCTCCACACATGTGCTGTGGCATGAACACACATACACCTATACACACACACATAATCAAAAATATAATATGTACAGCTTACTTTCAAGAAGATTCTAACGAGGAACACCATTTTATAGGAACTTCTTTTTTTTTTTTTTTTTTCCGGAGCTGGGGACCGAACCCAGGGCCTTGCAGGGCCTTGCTCTTCCTAGGCAAGCGCTCTACCACTGAGCTAAATCCCCAACTGAGGAACACCATTTTAAAAACCATGTTCCATATACTAGATTACTGCATATAATTAGGCATTTGGTGTTTTAAATTATGTTCAAATCTTTGATAAGTGATTATATAAGTGTTTATGGGTTTTTTAATGGTTGAATTGTCTTTTGTATGGCTGAGAAAACACACACACACACACACACACACACACACACACACACACACGCACGCACGCACGCACACACACACACATTGTTTTTTGCAATTTAACATAATAGAAGATAGATTTCCTTAATACAAAAAAATTGCAATCTGCATGGTTTCAGGAACAGATTGAAATAGCAATGAATTACTTGTGTGTGTGTGTGTGTGTATGTGTGTGTGTGTGTGACACTATATATTTCTTTATGATTTTGAGAAGCATTTTTTGAAGAAACACTGAAGAAGACTCACTTGTTATTTCAATCTTTTTGAAACCAGTAATGATGTGAGTCAGGCTTTCTACTTGACCCAACTGCTATGTCAACCACCACCCATCAAGGACACATATAAAGGAAAAGTTTCCCTGGTGGAACAGCAGTTGGAATCTTTCCCATTGCAGACACCCGTGATATAACAAGTTTAAGGCAACTGGAGCTTTGCAATTCCTTACAGCAGCCATGAAGCTATCCACTGGTTATGTAAAGTTCAAGTCAATCCACACAGAATGATTCACAAAGAGAATTTCCTGTCGCTCTGAGATGAGGCACTGGGGACAGGTCCCAAAGGACCTTGTCATCTCTATTTATGAGTTTAAGCAACTTTTAGATCATGATTTCTATGATCTAGAATTTGTCCTTATGGAAGCTAGTGTGGAGGTCAATTTGGGACAAGCAGACAGCAAATGTAGAAGGTTTTGCTTCTAATTTGAATTCTGACATTCAGTTGTTTTGTTTTGTTTTGTTTTAGGCAGAAATTTATTTTTCTTAATAGTTTTTAAGGCCCAAGGAAAGATGTAACAGACGTTCACAAATTGGACAATAATTTGAGAAATAATGTGGTTGGCCTACTAATTGAGACTTAACGCTCATTAACACAGGCAGGAATAAATAGAAAGCTGTTTCAATATAGTTAGTAAGCTTTATATGTTTCTTGGTTTCACAAGTACAAGTGGGGAAACCTCTGTTAGTTTGATTTTGATTACTGTGTCAACACTGTTCATATTATGCTTCAGTGGTTTATTTAGTTAATAAGACTATTATATTTTAGCAAAATCATCATAATTCTGTATGAGTCCATCGATCTTCAGCACCCAGTTTATGAAGTTAGCTTGTCCTCTAAACATGTATCAATGAACATTTTTATCTATTGAACCTAGAAGTAATGTTCAAACCCACAAAAGCTAAAAATAGAGAATTGGCCTTTTGCGTATCATGGGTACCAGATGTAGGAAGGGGAAAAAAAGGCTCATGGCTGAGAAATTTTATATGCATTTAAAAATAAAAACTGGAAAGGAGAAAATGTCAAATGAGTGATTATTATACAAAGTTCCACTATGCAAGTTATTTATAGAGCTTCTTCTGAAACTCCTGACCCTGGAATCAATTTGAAGCCAATTGGAAACTAATCTCATTCATAAGTGTGAAGTCATATTCTTGTCTTCCTCCACCTGGCATCTTTCTAAGGATTTCTAGTCATTGTGTGTAAAAGGAAAGAGCTCCCCATCTCCTTTTACTTGTCTTATGCCTAGAATAGTTTAACGGATACTTTTGAACCCCATAGTTAACCAGTTCTTTTCTTTCCCCTACTTTTCTTCCTTTTTGTCATGGAAAAATTTAAAACAGTTATCATACAGAATAATATATATGACCACTACATTTTAATCATTCAGCCTCACCATTACAAACTCACAGCCAATCCAGTTTTACCTATATCTTCATACTGATGTCCCTCCCAGCTCATGACCTGGTAAGATGGTTCCATGGATAAATGCAACTGCTGACAACATGAGTTTGATCATCATGAGCAATGTGATGAAAGGAGAGGACTGATTCCTGCAAGTTATATGTGCCATTTTTAAGTGTTTGAGGGTATAGGGGACTCTTAGGATAATAGATTCATCATTTGTCTTCTTGATTTCCTTAAATAGCGACAAATAGGAAAAGTTACCTACTGGCGGTAATTAGGGAGTTTAATATTGGAGGATGGTTCTGGTAGTAGAGGTAACATCATCCCTTCTAGTGACCAGTTGCAAGAATCCTCTTATCTTGCAGACAGGAAAATCATGAGCCTCATGTGTCATTAAATTCCTTCCAGCTCTCTCTTGGCCTATAGAAGAATCATTAGGGATCCAAATGCTTTGCATCTACTGTATAGTTTTACTTCTAATTGTATTTCAGTTATTGATGTCTGGTTTGCTTCACTGTTGTCAAATAATTTTCTCTGTATGATTTTTGGTCTTAAGTTTATTGGGACTCACTTATGCCCTAGTGTGTTAAGGTGTTTCACAGGTATCCTCCAAAGATCGGTTTGATCATGCAGCTCACTAGTGGACATACACCTTTTGTAGTCTCTTTCCTACTTGTTCTATCAGTCAATGAGTGAGAAGTTTAAGTCATTATTTCCTTGATTATTTTAAGCCTATATTATTACAAGCGAAGTCACATTTAGCATCCAAATTCCTCCTGCCAAGTTGACCCATTTTTCATTATAGAGTGTCCTCTTATTTTATAGCCCATGCTGGCCTGAAACTTACTCTGTAGCTCAGACTTACCTCAAACTCATAGCCATCTTTCTGCTTCAGGCCTACTACAGCAGGCCCTGAATATTCCAACATAGTTGAAACACAAGGAAAAGACCTTGAAATTAACTATATTAAGATGACAGAGGTTCTCAAAAAGAAAATTAATAAATCCCTTTAAAAAATCAAAGAAAAGACAAACAATTGGAAAAATTAATAAATACCTCAAAGAAAGGCAAGAAAAAACACATTTGAAGGAAATGAATAAAACTATTCAAGACAGGAAAAGGGAAATAGAAAACACAAACTGAGGGAATTCTGGAAATTGAAAATTTAGGAAAGAGAATAGGAACTACGGAGGCAAGCTTCACCAACAGAATTCAAGAGATGGTAGTGAGACTCTCAGGCATTGAATATATGATAGAAGAAATGGATACAGTGGTCAAAGAAAATGTTAAATCTAAAAGTTTCCTGACACAAAACACCTAGGAAATCTGGGATGCTATAAAAAGACCAAATCTATTCAGAATAATAGGAATAGAGGAAGGAGAAGAATTCAGTTCACTAGCCTAGAAATATTTTCAACAAAATCATAAAAGAAAAGTTTTTTAACCTAAAGAAGGAGATGCTTATAAAGGTAAAAGAAACATACAGATCATCAAAACATTGGGCTAGAAAAAAGTCCCTATGCCACATAATTAACCACTAAATATACAGAGCAGAAAGAATATATAAAATCTGTAAAGGAAAAACATATAACATACGAAGGTAGACCTACTAAAATTATACCTGCCTTCTCAATGGAGAAATCTTAAAGCCAGAGGTGTTCGCTGGTAGAATTTTGGGGGTCAGTTATGTATATTATCATATCATTTGTGAATAGCGATACCTTGATTTTTCCTTTCAAATTTGTATCCCACTTGATCTCCTTTTGTTGTCTTAATGCTCTAGCTAGAACTTCAAATACTATACTGAACAGGAGAGTGTTCAGCCTTGTCTTGTCCAGGCTCTAGAAGGAAAACTTCAACCCAAAGAGGTTGAGTACACCCATGAAAACACAGGAAATAATCTCACACTAGCAAAACCAAAAGAAGGGACACACACACACACACACACACACCATTATCAAAAACAAAATAGCAGGAATTAACAATCATTGGTCACTGATAGATGTAGACTAACATAATGAATGCAAAATCGACATTTCTTCTGCTGCATTCAGGAAATGCACCTCAACATTGAGGATAAATATTACCTTTAGGTAAAGGGTTGAAAAAATATATACTATGCAAATGGAGCTAAGAAGCAAGGCTGTGTAGCCATTTTAATGCCTAACAAAATAAACTTCAAACGGAAACTAATCAAATGAGATGGGAAAAGACATTACATATTCACCACCAAGATGATCTTTCAATTCAGAACACCTATGCCTCAAATATGAGGGCACGCACTTTTGTAAAAGAGACACTACTACAGCTTAAATCACAGATTGATCCTCACATGCTGACAGTGGGAGACTTTAATACCCTACATTCATCAACGGACAGGTCATCCAGACAAAACCTATAGAGAGAAATGCCGCAGCTACAGATATTATAAAACCAAATGAAGCATAAAAAATAGGAGTAGATGATAAGAAATAGTCAAACTGAGGGCTGAAGTCAATAAAACAGAGACAAAAAGAACAATACAATGAATTAATGAAGTGAGTTGGTTGAGAAAATCAACAAGATACACAAACACTATTCAAAAAAACTAAAGGACACAAAATAAACAAAATCAGAAATGTAAAGGGGGACATAACAACAAACATCGAGGAAATCCAGAGATATAATGACATAAAACTTATACTTCACTAAATTGGAAAATCCTAAAGAAATGAATGATTTCTCCTGATGGGTATTACTTAACAAAGTTAAATCAAGATCAGATAATTTAAATAGACCCCTGTGAACTAGAAGCAGTTATTAAATTCTCAAACAAAGAAAAATTGCCCAGGGCCAAAAGACTTTAGTCCAGAATTCTACCAGACTTTCAAAGAAGAGTTAATACCAATATTCCTCAAATATCTCTAGAAAATGACAGCAGAAGGAACATTGCTCAATTCACTTTATAATGCCATAGTTATCCTGATCTCTAAACCATATAAAGATTCAACAAATAGAATTACAGACGAATTTTCCTCATGAACATAGATGCAAAAATATTCAATAAATACTTGATCATGTAGGCTTCATCACAGAGATACAAGAATAGTTTAATATATGAAAATCAGTCAATGTGATCCACCATATAAACAAACTGAAAGAAAACAATGGTCATATCCAACCACAGACGGGGAGCCAGTGCAGAGACCCATAGCCAGACATTGTTCAGAAAGTCTTTTTTTTTTTTTCGGAGCTGGGGACCGAACCCAGGGCCTTGCGCTCGCTAGGCAAGCGCTCTACCGCTGAGCTAAATCCCCAACGTTCAGAAAGTCTTAATTGGAGGTCTCCATCAGTCACTTCCAGTTAAAGATTGGGTGAACCTCACAGAAGAGGAGGAAAGACTTTATAAGCCAGAGGGATGGAAGACACCAGTAGAACATGACCCACCAAGTCAACTAAGCAAGGCTCACATGGGCTCACAGAGACTGAAACAGCCTGCACAGGGCCTGCATAGGTCTGCACTAGGTCTTCTGTGTACATGATATGGCTGTTAGCTTGGTGTTTGTGTAGGTCTCCTAACAGTGCAAGCAGGTATATCTCTGATTCTCTTGCCTGCTCTTGGGACACTTTTCTTCCTGTTGAGTTGTCTCATCCAAACTGCATATGAAGTCTTTAACCTTGTCTTATTGTATCTTGTTTTTCCCTGTTTGGCAGACCATCATTCTTTGGAGGTCTGCTCCTTTGTGAAGAGGAAATGGAGAGGCAGTAAATCTGGGGGAGAGGCAAACTGTGTTGCCGAGAGGCATGGAGGAAAAGGGAACCGTGGTCAAGTTGTATTGCACGAGAGAAGAATCTGTTTTCAATAAAAAGTACTTTGAAAATACACCAAGTCTGCTTCATACTTGCTAGGTTTAAAATTCTTCTTTATAAAATTGCCCCTTTAATTCTCCCCTATTCTCCCAAGTTCACATTCTCTTTCTCATCACCAAAATTTCTGCATCAAAACCAAGGATCCAGTTTTGTGGTATTTGAGGTCCCTGAATAATTAAAGGAACCAGCAAGGGGGGTATCATTGGGAGATGAAAGTGGGGGAAAGAGGTTCAAAAAAAATAAACAAATGTATGAGGAACACATAGTAAAATATACTACACTGTATATTAATATAAAAATTGAATTAAAACAATTCTTAAATATCATGTTTGTTTTTATCTGTTCATCTATTTTGCACAGCCTAGGCAGTTTTCTAGAACTCTCTTAATATTTGATAATGGTTTCTGGTTGGATTTCTATGGGTGACTGCCAATTTACATATCCTTGTAATTTCCTAAAATATTTGAATTCTTCAAATAAGCACACATTGAAAGTAGACTGGAGAATGGGGGAGGAAGAAGCGTAAAGAGAGGTGGGGAGAAAGGCACAAGAGATGGTAATGGAAAGGATCAGTGAAAGCAGAAGGGAAGACCCTTTGTGGAACCAGCAAGAATGGGGAGATGGAGAGAGGGAACAGTAGAGGGCAGTGGTGAATGAGAACAGTGTATTGTGTGTGTGTGTGTGTGTGTGTGTGTGTGTGTGTGTGTTTGTGTGTATGTCACAATGGAATCAGTTACTTTGTATGCTAACTAAAACACCAAACATGAATTGGGATGCACGGCATTGACAAAATAATACTGCTTTTTTTTTTCTGAAAAATCAGTCTGGAGGTTCCTCAGAAAATTGGAGATTGAACTACCTGAGGACCCAGCTATACGTCTCTTGGGCATAAACCCAAAAGATGCCCCAACATATAACAAAGACACATGCTCCACTATGTTCATAGCAGCCTTATTTATAATAGCCAGAAGCTGGAAAGAACCCAGATGCCCTTCAACAGAGGAATGGATACAGAAAATGTGGTACATCTACACAATGGAATATTACTTAGCTATCAAAAACAATGACTTTATGAAATTCATAGGCAAATGGACGGAACTGGAAAATATCACCCTGAGTGAGGTTACCCAATCACAGAAAAACACACATGGTATGCACTCATTGATAAGTGGATATTAGCCCAAATGCTCGAATTATTCTAGATGCACAGAACACATGAAACTCAAGAAGGATAACCAAAATGCGAATGCTTCACTCCTTCTTTAAAAGGGGAACAAGAATACCCTTGGAAGGGAATCGGGAGGCAAAGTTTAGAACAGAGGCTGAAGGAACACCCATTCAGAGCCTGCCCCACATGTGGCCAATACATATACAGCCACCCAATTAGACAAGATGGACGAAGCAAAGAAGTGCAGGCCAACAGGAACTGGATGTAGATCTCTCCTGAGAGACACAGCCAGAATATGACAAATACATAGGCAAATGCCAGCAGCAAACTACTGAACTGAGAATGGGATCCCCGTTGAAGGAATCAGAGAAAGGACTGGAAGAGCTTGAAGGGGCTTGAGACCCCATATGAACAACAATGCCAACCAACCAGAGCTTCCAGGGACTAAGTCACTACCCAAAGACTATACATGGACTGACCCTGGCTCCAACCTCATAGGTAGCAATGAATATCCAAGTAAGAGCACCAGTGGAAGGGGAAGCCCTTGGTCCTGCCAAGACTGAACCCCCAGTGAACGTGATTGTTGAGAAGAGGGCGGTAATGGGGGTAGGATGGGGAGGGAACACCCATATAGAAGGGGAAGGGGAGGGGTTAGGGGGATGTTGGCCTGGAAACCGGGAAAGGGAACAACAATTGCAATGTAAATAAGAAATACCCAAGTTAATAAAGTTGGAGGGAAAAATGTAAAAAAGAATTAATGAGAAAAAGTAGAGAAAAAAGCCAGGAAGGTAGATTAAATAGTGGGAGAGAAAAAATAGTAATATTGAAAGTATACTGGAGCCCACAGCTCCCTGCTCCCAAACCCCGTGGGAGAGAGAGCTCATCGCCCAGACAGGTGGGCACTCCTGAGACTGCAGGGCAGGAGAGACTGTCAGTACTGCCTATGCTTGCCCACATCCCTGGCCCAAGGGGAAACTGTATTAGGGCCTCTGGGAACAGGAAGATATGTACACTCAAGCTGCAGTAACACTGAGGTGAATGAAGACTCCACCCATATCTGAAGGGACAGGATCAAATAGCTCCGTGCACCCAAATCCCGTGGGAGGAAGAGCTAGACTTTCAGAGGGGCAGACATGCTTGGGAAACCAGAGGAGACTACTCTCTGCCCACATTTCTGACTCTAGAGGAAGACACCTAATACCATCTGGGCCCCCTGTGCACAGGGTCCTGAGAGAAGGCAGGGCAGGCACTTTTGGATGCTGCCCTCATGGAGAGCTGAAACCCAGCACCAAGGAGTGACTGCAGGCAGGAGATGAGAGGTAAGACCAACTTTTTGCTCCAAGTGACCTGCCTGGTGGACTCAGGACACATGCCCACAGGAACAGCTGAAAACCAGTAGAGGGGAACAACTACACGCCTGAAAGCAGAACACTCTGTTCCCATAACTGGCTGAAAGAAAACAGGAAAACAGGTCTACAGCACTCCTGACACATAAGCTTATAGGACAGTCTAAGCCACTGTCAGAAATAGCAGAACAAGCTAACACCAGAGACAACCACCGGTGAAGTGCAGGAACCCAACAAGACACAAGACTACCAAGATTACATGGCATCATCCTGGCCCAATTCTCCCGCAAAGCAAACCTGACTATCAAACACCAGAAAAAGCAAGACTGAACCCCGGTGAACGTGATTGTTGTGGGAGGTGGTAATGGGGAAGATGGGTATGGGAACACCATAGAGAAGGGAGGGTAGGGGTTAGAGGATGTTGACCTGGAAACCTGGAGAGAATAGCAATTGAAGTGTAGTAAGAAATACCCAATTTAGCAGATGGAGGAAAAAAAAGTATACTGGAAAAAAACACTCGCGTATATTCTGGATAATGTAAATATGGATGTTTAAATTTTTACCTTTACACTTTCTTCATTTTTGCTTAGGTTTTTATTTATTTTTATTTTTACGTTTATTTATTTATTTATCTATTTATGTGTGGATGTGTATGCTTGGGCTATAGCATGCATGTGGCGCTCAAAGGACAACACCGTGAAATACTACTCAGCTATGAAAAACATAAGATCATGAATTTTGCAGGCAAATGGATGCAACTAGCAAAGATCATCCTGAGTGAGGTAACTCAGACCCACAAAGACATGCCTTGCATGTACTCACCTATAAGTGGACATTAGCCATAAAGTACAGGATACCCATGCTACAAACCACAGATCCAAAGAAGGTAAGTAGCAATGAGGGAACAAGGGTCACTAAGTGGGGGAAATAGAATAGACTCGGGGTGCATGGAGGGAGGAATCTGGGTAGGAGAGGTCTAGGGAGGGCATCAGGAAGGATGTGGTTGGGGAGAATGGAGGGAGAGGGTACTGGGGACTGAGAACAAGAACTGAAACCAGAGGTGGGGAGGGGGAGCATCTCTGGGAAAAGGTAGAGGCATAAGACAGTGGAAAGTACCCAAAATCTATGAGGGTAACAATAGCTAAGACTCCCTAACACTGAGAATGTGAACCCTGGAACAGTAAGCATCTCTTGCAGGGGTAAAAAGATGGGAGCAAGAAAACTGAGAAGAAAGTCCTTATTTTGTCCCCAGATTGAAGCCCATGCCATAGAAGCCCACCCTGACACTATAAGTGATAATGTGCTTTCTACTTGTAGACTAGGGACTTCATCTGGTGTGATGGCGACAGATGCAGAGACCCACAGCCAAACGTTAGGCAGAATTTGGGTAATCCTGTGGAAGAAGAGGAGGAAGGATAGAAGGATCCAGAGAGGTTAAGAACACACTTGAAAACCTATAGAATCAACTTACCTGGGCCCATATGAGCCCGTAAAGCCTGACCTGCCAACCAGAGAGCATGCATGGAATGGACCCAGGCACATATGTAACAGTTGTGCAACTTAGCCTTCATGTGGGTCTCCTAACAGCTGGAGCAGGGTCTATCTCTGACTCTGTTACCTCTGTGGATCTTTCCCCTAACAGGCACCTTGTCTAGTCTTAATGGGAGAATATTTGCTTGAATCCTACTGCATCTTGATATGCCGAAGATGGATTAATATCAGGGAGCCTCCCTTTTTTCTGAGGGGCAAAGGAGGACTGGGTCAAGGGAAGGAGAATGGAATAGAGGGAACTGGGAGGGAGAGGGGAGGGGATGCTGTGATCAGGATGTAAAAGTAAATAAATCAATTAGTTAAATGACTACTAGTCATTGTCACTAGTCACAGAGGAAGAACATGCCTGCTGCATATAAGTGATTGGCCATGTGGGATAAGAATCTAAAGAAGCCCCAAGGATCTGAGCATTTTGTCTCAGAACTAGTCATGAGCACACTCTTCTACTGACATGTGCAAATGCAGGGCCTTTAATTTTGGGTTTTTAAGTTGCCCTTTGAGGTTTATACCTACAGAAGTTGAAGCTGTTCAGATGTAAGCCTTGTGTAAATTCTAAATATTCTTCTTGTAAAAACTAAGTAAATGTCAGCTTGGAAGTTTCTGGCATTGTAACATTTTGTCTGACGAAATGTTAAGCTTCTCATATAAGAAATTCTTTGGAGAAGAGGAAACCCATTCTGTTCCACTTTTGGAAGATTGCTGAGAGCTGAGAGAAGGATTTCATCATAAGTGGATGTTAGAACATAATGGTGTTGATAAAGAATCCCTTATGTATATTTATGGCTTAATACATTGTTTCACCATGGAGGAGTAAATCAATTAAAAAAAAAAGAAATGTATCAAACAAAGAGAATGATTTTGTAAAAAAATCCCAGCACTCATATCAAAAGCATGGCGGATTTATGATAGCAGATGAAAAGTGTGACCTGGGGATTGTGTTCTTGTAACTAATCACTGAAGTATTTTGAAAATGTGATATATTGCCAGGAGAGGATACCAAGGAGTAAGCCCAAGCCTCAGAAACCACTGCTTTGCTAAATTTGCTAAGTTGCAGCAGCAATTGTAAAGGAAAATTTAGATCAACTTTCACCAGAGCAAAAGTCTTATAGAATCTACATCTCCGCGGAATTCTTGAGTGACTTCTACAAACAGAGACTATTTCAACTCCTATTTGGTGGTAAAATTAGTTACGAAATCCAGATATTTAACAGTTTGGAAATTCGTTTTTTGCATTAACGGGACTCTAACATGCATTACAGCGCTCTAGAAATAATATTCTCTTGGCTTTTTAGGAGCTTTGAAAAAGATCCAGCTCAAGTTCAAGGACTGGACAACTGGCTATTATTAGGTACTGGGTCTTCAGGCTGTCCCTATGTAACAGGTCATTGTCCAATCATGAGTCTTTCATTGTGTGTCATGGGGGCATAAATGTTCTATGGCCTTCTCCCCCTAGAACAGCCTTATCAAGAACATGATGGGGATGGAAGAGCTGTGCCCTCACTCCTGGAAAGATGGTAATAGCAATTAGTAGGACAAACTCCAGTTCGGGAGGGTTGTAAATGCTTTATTACTCATTTGCTTAATGTCCTCTAAACTGATGCCATATTTACTTGCACCAAGTACCATGGTGTAAAAAGGTGTGTCGTCATCCCTTGGCACCATGGCCAGGAACTTTAATTTTTTTGAAGTTAGTCTTACAGTTATTCATACCACAAAGTAAATGGCATTACATACAGTCAATTCCATGATTTGTCATGTTTACCTCTAACATAGCTTACTTTCAGTTATGACCTGACTGGCATTTTTTTTGCGGATGAATAACGCCGTAAAACTGGAAATTAGTAGTCACAGGACTGGATGATGCAGAACTTTATTACCCCATGCTAATAGTTTACAAATATGATTAGCTACTTTTTCCAAGTCTATCAAAGAAATTATCAGAGTCTTAAATTTCATAACCCTCAATTTAAATTCTTCTTATTTGTTCCAATAATATCAGCATGAGATTAGGCATATTCTAAACAATTTTTTCTTAATAAAAAGAAAATAAAAGGTATATTATTGTGAAAAATTTCATACATGGAACCACAAGGAGAAAATTTTCAACTATATTATATTTTGGTACTTCTCTTTATGATTTTTGTTTTAATATTTTTTGAGAATTTAATATATGAACAGCAGCACATCTACATCACTATTTGTAAATACATCTTTTATTACCTCAGATGAGGTGATAAGATGACAGCTGTGCAACTTGGCTGAGTCTAGAGTGTGTCCTTCTCTGTTCTAACTATCCCTAGGCTTAGGTCCAGAAGCCTCTAGCCTCCATATGATCTTCCAGCCTCTGTCTGCTAAACTAGACCTAGAGTGTTTCAGCCTCTGAGAATTACTGCTGAATAAATTCACCCTTTCTAGTTCTTTCTGATCTCTGGCTGGCTGGTTCAACTGTCCTGGCTCAAACTCTTCTCTAAGCTGATTAGATTCAACCTGGCTTCTCTCAGCTTCTCTGTGAGTTGCCCTGCTTGGCCTCAACTACCTCCAGCAATGTGTTCTTTCTTTTCCTTCATTTTTTATTGGATATTTTTAAATCTACATTTCAATTGTTATCCCCTTTCTTGGTTTCCCCTCTGGAAACCACCTTTGCCATCTTCCCTCCCCATGCTTCTATGAGGGTGCTCTCTACCCACTCACTCCTGCCTCCTTGCCCTGGAATTTCCCTACACTGGGCATTTGGCACCCTGGGTTTCAGAGCCTCTCCTCCACTGATGTCCAACAAGGCCATCCTTTGCTACATATGTGTCTAGAGCCATGGGTCGCTCCATGTGTACTCTTGGGATGGTGGTTTAGGCCCTGGGAGCTCTGGGGGGTCCGGTTGGTTGATATTTTTGTTCTTCCTATGGGTTGCAAAACCCTTCAGCTCCTTCAGTCCTTATGCTAACTCCTCCATTGGCATTCCCATGCTCAGTCCAATGGTTGGCTGCAAGTATCCTCATCTTTATCAGTAAGGCTCTGGCAGAGCCTCTCATGAACCATCCATATCAGGCTCCTGTCAGCAAGCACTTCTTGGCATCAGCAATAGTGACTGGGTTTGGTGACTGTAGATGGGATGGATCCCCAGATGGGGCACTTTCTGGATGACCTTTCCTTCAGTCTTTGCTCCACACTTATCCTCCATATTTCCTCCTGTGAGTATTTTGTCCACCCTTCTAAGAAGGTCTGAAGCATCCACAATTTGGTCTTCCTTCTTCTTGAGTTTTCATGTGGTTTGTGAATTGTATCGTGGGTATTCCAAGCTTTAGTGCTACGATCTACTTATCAGTGAGTGCATACCATGTGAGTTCTTTTGTGTTTGTGTTACCTCACTCAGGATAATATTTTCTTTTTTTAAAAGATTTATTTATTTATTATATGTAAGTACACTGTAGCTGTCTTCAGACACACCAGAACAGGACATCAGATCCCATTAAAGGTGGTTGTGAGCCACCATGTGGTTGTTGGGATTTGAACTCAGGACCTCTGGAGAGCAGTCAGTGTTCTTAACCACTGAGCCATCTCTCCAGCCCAGGATGATATTTTCTAATTCCATCCATTGCCTAAGAATTTCATGAAATCATTGTTTTTAATAGCTGAGTAGTACTCCAGCAATGTATTCTAATCTTCTGGCTCCTCCCTTATTCTCTGGCTTCAGCTGCCTCTGCTGACCTGCACTGTACTGCATTCACTGCACTCACTGCACCCAACTCCATTGCACTGCACTCACTGCACTCACTACACTGTACTACACTCAGTGCATTGACTCCTAACTCACTGCACTGAACTCAGTGCACTCACTACACTAAACTTCACTACACTTCACTGCACTCACTACACTGTACTACACTCACTGCATTGACTCCTAACTCACTGTATTCACTGCACTCACTGCACTCACTGCACTCACTGCACTGACTCCTAACTCACTGCACTCACTGCACTAAACTTCACTGCACTTCACTGCACTCACTACACTGCACTACACTCATTGCATTGACTCCCAACTCACTGCACTGAACTCACTGCCATCACTCCACTCAACTTCACTTCACTCACCTACACCCACTACACTGAATTACACTCACTTCATTCACTCCCAACTCCCTCCACACTCCTCACTGCACTCACTACACTAAACTTCACTGCACTTCACTGCACTCACTACACTGTACTACACTCACTGCATTGACTCCCAACTCACTGCACTGCACTCACTGCACTCACTACACTATACTTTCCTGCACTTCACTGCACTCACTACACTGCACTGCACTCACTGCATTGACTCCCAACTCCCTGCACTGAACTCACTGCACTCACTACACTGTACTACACTCACTGCATTGACTCCCAACTCACTGCACTGAACTCATTGCACTCATTACACTAAACTTCACTGCACTTCACTGCACTCACT
>NC_046172.1:35463578-35482524 GCF_011064425.1 Rattus rattus
TGTTTTCCTGGAATTCTTTCAGGCATTTTTGCGATTCCTCTCTGTAGGCTTCTACTTGTTCTCTGAGAGTTCTTCACGTCTTTCTTGAAATCCTCCAGCATCATGGTCAAATATGATTTTGAAACTAGATCTTGCTTTTCTGGTGTGTTTGGATATTCCATATTTGTTTTGATGGGAGAACTGGGTTCCGATGGTGCAATGTAGTCTTGGTTTCTGTTGCTTGGGTTCCTGCGCTTGCCTCTCGCCATCAGATTATCTCTAGTGTTACTTTGTTCTGCTATTTCTGACAGTGGCTAGACTGTCCTATAAGCCTGTGTGTCAGGAGTGCTGTAGACCTGTTTTCCTCTCTTTCAGTCAGTTATGGGGACAAGTGTTCTGCTTTTTTGGGCGTGTAGTTTTCCTCTCTACAGGTCTTCAGCTGTTCCTGTGGACCTGTGTCTTGAGTTCACCAGGCAGGTCACTTGCAGCAGATAAGTTAGTGGTACCTGTGGTCCCGGCTCAGTTACTTTCATGGGTTACCCCAGGCTCTCCAAGGTGGCAGCAACCAGTAAGATCTGTGCCACCCTTTCCGGGGGCCTCCGTTACCAGGGTTCCAGATGGGTTTGGTGTTTTCCTCTGGAATCAGTAATGTGCAGAGCAGTCTCTTCTGGTTTAGCAGTGTGTCTGCCTCCTCTCTGAAGGATTTAGCTCTCCTCCGGGATTTGGGTGCAGAGAACTGTTTATCCGGTCTGTTTCCTTCCAGGTTCCGCAGTGTCTCAGTGATCTATCCAACTCTTGTAACTCTTCTTCCTGAATCTGTTTCATCTGTTTCCTCCTCTGTCTGTCTTTTCTAGTCTGTCTCCTTTGGCTTCCCTGCTTTCTGACCTCTCCTCTTGAAGCATTTCTAGGGGCAGCTTGCCTTTTTCTATAGCTGCCTGACAACATTTCTGATCCTCAAGGCAGCTACACACTAAGCACCATACTATTGGAGACCCCAGGTCTTAAAGTCCCTGTTCAGGGGAAAATCAAGGTCTTTCCCTAACTTGTCCCAGCTTGCCACCATGAGATTACCAGAGACTGCGAACCAGGGTGCAATGGTATCACATTCGCTCAAAAATCTCTCTATGGTGCTTCTTTTTATTTTTAGTTTCTTTTGCTCAAACAGCTCTTGAAGAGCCAGAAAAATTGGACGAGACTGTGAGTTCCCCATGACAAAAACTTTCTATGCTGCTATGGCTAGATTCACCGCGCGTCTTGCTACTTTCGGTTTGCTGCTACCACGAACTTTACTTTCGGTTTGCTGTTACTGCGAACTTACTTTCGGTTCGCTGTTACCGAGAACTTTGCTTTCAGTTCGCTGCTCCTGAATAAATTTTTCAGGCGGTCTACCTCTATCCAATCTGATCAGTATGACTCTGTGAGGTTTCCAGAGCCTAATCACACCTTTTAAAAGCACAAAGACAAAATCATTCTCCCAAAATACTGTGTTCCTTAGTCTGAAACCAGAAAGCTTGTATCTTGTACTCACTCCCCACAGTAATAATATAAGCATAAAACTCAGAAATTCGCACCCATCTGTATCTGCTTGTTCCTGGAGCAAATCGACCCTTTGTTTGCAGCAGCAAATTCCCTTTAACTGACTATTAATATTACCTAAACATCTAAAGCTTCTGTAACACCTGCGGATAAATAACTTATAATTGTCACAGTATGTACTGTGGAGGTAACGGTTGTGGCCGCAGCAATGACTGCGGCGGCAGAAACTGCTATAGCAGTAACAATGGCTGTAGTAATGCAAAAAACTCTCCAGATTTCCAGGTGTAAGCTACGTTCCTCTTAACTTGTCCCAAAACCGGGAACCTTATAGTCTCAATCTGAGAGCTTTGCGACTTGTCCGGGAACCTTATTGTCTCAATCCGAGAACTTAACCCTCATCCCGAAACCTGGGAACTTCATTTTGTCTCCTTTTGGTTTACGCTGCTACATGTGAACTTTACTTTCGATTAGCTGCTACGCAAACTTCCTCACTGCCTACCCTGAGACTTTCTGTGCTTATTTCCAGCGGTCCTTATTGTTCCACCTTACCTTGGGAGCTTTTCCAGTGCTGCCCTGACTGCAAGTTCTGATCGGGAGAGAGTTGAGTCACTTTATGGTGGATTCGAGGGATTCCCGTGCGGGCCACCACTTGTCCATTGCCCAGCCTCGACCAGCAAGGAAGACTTTCTACGACCACAGGAGATCTTCTTCAACAGTTTTACTCAAGAACCTTGATGAATCTTCTGCTCTATCTCTTTGGCTCTCTCTCTCTCCACTGACTCTCTCTCTTCTGACTCTCTCTCTTCAGCTCTCTCTTTCTCTCCCATTCTGACTGTCTCTTCAGCTCTCTCTTCTGATTGTCTCTCTTCCCAGGGCAGCCCCTGCACCACTTAAACAGCTAGCACTGGCCAGTCCCTAGCAAGCCCGTGGGTCATGTGATTAGGCTGTCCCACTATCTATGCAGCCGCAGGCCAGGCAGACACAGCCAAATAAGGACATGTTTACTGCAGGGTGCTCACTGTTGGGAGGTGGAGGGCGGAAACCAGCCTATCTTTGAGGTGCAGCATGTGACTCTCTACAGTCTTTCCACACCTCACAGTGGTCTTTAGCTCTGGAAAAAAGAGTTGTAACTAAGTTTGAAAAAAGTGTGTGTGTGGAAGGTGTGTGTATGTGTGTGTGTGTGTGTGTGTGTGTGTCCTTGTGTGACTATTTGCTTGGAAAATTGTTTTCCAGCCTTTTACTGTGAGGTAGGGTCTGTCTTTGTCACTGATGTGTGTTTCCTGTTTACAACAAAATGCTGAGTCTTCTTTATGAATCCAGCCTGTTAGTCTATGTCTTTTTATTGGGGAATTGAGTCCGTTGATATTAAGATATATTAAGGAATAGTGATTATTTCCTCTTATTTTTGTTGTTAGAGGTGGAATTATGTTTGTGTGTCTCTCTTCTTTTGGTTTCGTTGCAAGGAGATTACTTTCTTGCTTTTTCTAGGGTGTAGTTTCCCTTCTTGTATTGGAGTTTTTCCATCTATTATTCTTTGTAGGGCTGGATTTGTAGAAAGATACTGTGTAAATTTGATTTTGTCATGGAATATCACGGTTTCTCCATCAATGTTTTGTAGTTTTGCTGGATATAGTAGCCCTGGGCTGGCATTTGTGTTCTCTTAGCGTCTGTGGCATCTTTAGGATCTTCTGGGTTTCACTTGTCTCTGGTGAGAAGTCCAATTAACCAATTCTGGATCTGCCAAATGTTACTTGCCTTTATCTCTCTGTTGCTTTTAATATTCTATCTTTGTTTTTGTGCATTTTTGCTGTTTTGACTATTATGACAGGAGACTTCTTTTTTCTGGTCAAATTCCATTTTGGGTTCTGTAAACTTTTTGTATGTTGATGGCATCTCTTTATTTAGGTTAGGGGAAGTTTTTTCTTCCTATAATTTTTGTTGAAGATTTACTGGTCCTTTAAAGTTTGGGAGTCTTCCTCTCTTCTATACCTATTATCCTTAGATTTGATCTTCTCATTGTGTTCTGAATTTCCTGTATGTTTTGAATTAGGAGCTTTTTGTGTTTTACCTTTTCTTTGACCATTGTGTCAATGTTTGCTATGGTATCTTCTGCTCCTGAGATTCTCTGTTCTATCACTTGTATTCTGTTGGCGATGCTTGTATCTATGACTCCTGATCTATTCCCTAGGTTTTCTATCTCAACAGTTGTTCCCCTCTGTGTTTTATTGTTTCTATTTCCATTTTTATATCATGGATAGTTTTGTTCAATTCCTTTTCCTGTTTGGTTGTGTTTTCCTGTAATTCTTTAAGGGATTTTTGTGTTTCCTTTTTAAGGACTTCTACTTGTTTACTTGTATTGTTCTGTACTTCTTTAAGGGAGTTATTTATGTTCTTTTTAAAGTCCTCCATCATCATCATCATCATAAAATGTGATTTTAAATCTAAATCTTGCTTTTCAGGTGTCTCTGATGATTCCAAGTAGTCTTGGTTTCTGTTGCTTAGGCTCCTGTGCTTGCCTCTCACCATCAGGTTCTTAATTTGTTTATTGTCTCTAGAAGATTTTGGCATAAAATATAGGAGTCTCTTATATAATCTCAAAAGATGCATAGTTTGCCTTCTCTATTTTTATCCCCTTTATTTCCATTTCTTACCTTATTGCTCCATCCAATACTTTGAAATCAGTGTTATAAAAGCAGTTTGGGTAATGGAAATCCCTGTCTCATTTTTGACTCCAATATGATTGAGTCTAGTTTTTTTTTTAACTGAATATGATATTGACTGTGAGTTTCTTGTATATACGGTTTGTTTTGTTGCTCTATATATATATATATATATATATATATATATATATATATATATATATATTTTTCCTCTAGTCCTACAATCTATTTGGCTTTTTCATGAATGCATATTGGTTTTTTAAAGGTCTTTTCTACTTCTTTTTGATATGACCATT
This sequence comes from Rattus rattus, assembly GCF_011064425.1. Taxonomy (NCBI): domain Eukaryota; kingdom Metazoa; phylum Chordata; class Mammalia; order Rodentia; family Muridae; genus Rattus; species Rattus rattus. The sequence goes on from NC_046172.1 coordinate 35,468,050, forward strand.
CATTTTTGTCTTTAAATCTATCTTTGTGGTTTTGTTACATTTATTGAATTACATATTTACCTCATCATGTCATGGATAAATGGTAACTTTATGACATTTTCCAGATATAAATATTCTGTTGATCTGTCTTTGACAAGTAGTTTTGTTTTATTATTGTTTATTATATTTATGGCATTTCAGTACTAGTTATTTTTATATAAGGTTTCAGAGTATATTACTTTTTTCTTGGATATATTTTTCATTCATATTTCAAATGCTGTCCCTTTTCCTGGTTTCCCATCTACAAATCCACTATCTATCCTCCTTCCCCCTTCCCCTATGGGGGTGTTTCCACACCAAACCACCCACCACTTCCCACCTCCCTCCCCTTATATTCCCTTACACCTTGGCAGGACCAGCCTTGGCAGGACCAAGGGCTACTCCTCCCATTGGTGCCCAGCAAGGCTATCCTCTGCTACACATGCAGCTGGAGCCATGGTTCTGTCCATGTTCACTCCTTGGATGGTGGATTAATCCCTGAGATCTATGGCTGATTGATATAGTTGTTTTTATGGGGTTGCAAACCCCTTCAGCTTTCTCTATCCTCTCTCCAACTTTTCTAATGGGGACCCTGTTCTCAGTTCAATGGTTTGCTGCCACAATTTGCTTCTGTATTTGTCATGCACTGGCTAAGCCTCTCAGGAGACAGCTACATCAGGTTCCTGTCTGCATGCACTTCTTGGCTTCAGCAATATTATCTAGTTTTGGTGGCTGTATGTATATGGGTTGGATCCCCAGGTAGGGCAGGCTCTGATGGCCATTTCGTCAATCTCTGTTCCAAACTTTGTCTCCAAATCTCCTCCTATGAATATTTTTGTTCTTCCTTTTAAGAATAATTGAAGCATCCTCACTTCGTTCATCCTTCTTCAGCTTCATGTGGTCTGTGGATTGTATCCTGGGTAATCCAAGCTTCTGGGCTAATATTCACTTATCAGTGAGCGCATACCATGAGTTTTTTGTGATTGGGTTACCTCACTCAGGATGATATATTCTAGTTCCATCCACTTGACTATGAATTTCATGAAGTCATTATTTTTAATAGCTGAGTAGTACACCATTGTGTAGATGTACCACATTTTCTATATCCATTCCTTTGTTGAAGGACATCTGGGTTCTTTCCACTTTCTGGCTATTATAAATAAGGCTGCTATGAATATAGTGGGACATATATCTTTGTTGTGTGTTGGATAATCATTTGGGTATATGCCAAGGAGAGGTATAGCTAGGTCCTCAGGAAGTGCAATGTCCAATTTTCTAAGAAATCTCCAGAATGATTTCCAGAGTTGTTGCACCAGCTTGTAATCCCACAACAATAGAGGAGTGTTCTAATAGTCTCATAGCCCAACATGCTACATAATAGGCCTGATGGATTGTGTGTTCTCCTCTGGAATCTCAGAAGCCATGCCTATTCTCTTAGCATTTGTCTTGGTATTCTTTTTCTTTAATATATTTGTCTTAATTTTTTGATGATCTTATACAATGTATTACAGGATTAAATTCTCCAACACCATTACTCCTCTAAATTCTTCTCTCTTCTATCTTTTATGCACAAGCTAATCAAATTTAAGTTTTCTTCTTTCTTCCCCTGTAAGTTCACTTTGTGTTTCCCAACTACTATTACAAGTGTGACTGACTTAACAATGGGGGTTATGTTATTCATAAAAAATTACTATGCTTTTATAAACAGTTAAAAATTTCCAATACCTCCTCAGGTAATTGTAAGATTTCTTGACCACTATTTCCCCTATATGGTGAAATTGTTTATTGGATTGAATTTTTCAAGCATTTTTATATCCCATCACAATCCTGTGATTTTGTCCATGCATTTGTCCTATTGTGTCTTGGAAACTGTTCTTCTGAAATTATCTACCGCCTTTGGGTCTTAAAATTTTTCCATCTCCTCTTCTGTGATTATCCCACAACTGTGTGTATATGTGTGTTTGTGTGTGAGATATTATCCAATTTAGATATGAACATTGTACAGTCTCTTATTTTCAGCAAATTTATCACTTGAAACTCTGTGTCATTTTCCAGCTACTGTAGGAAGCATTCTCTGATGAGGTTTGAGAGATGTATGGCTCTATGCATATGAGTATAAATTATTGGGAATTATTTTAATTATATGTCAATTTAGTAGAAAAAATTAGGCTCTCCCCAGGAGATCCTAATTTAGGTAGATCCTATTTAGGTAGAGGATCTTGGCTCCATTAACAATGCCAGAAATGGGTTCCATCTTTTGGAATAGGCCTTAGCTCTGATAAGAAGTGTTTGGTTACTTCCACTATGTTCATAAAACTATTCTATCAATTGATATATCCTGCTAGGCCAGTTGTTATTGTAGTTTACAGGATTCTCAGCTGAATAAAATTAATGATTACCTTTTCACTCTAATAGCATGTATAGCATCTTCTAGAACAATGAAATCTGTTTAATGAAAATAGCACTTCCAAGTGAGAACCAGCTTTATTCCTCCATGGTCTGGGATTTCAATATATATATTGTCTTCAGCAATATAGTCTTACCATCAAGTTTCAGAATGTATCCAGGATATTGGCATTAGCCTGTAATGCCATTGCCAGGTAGGGTGGTGGATGGGGTGACCAATAAGCAGGCAGGCTAGGAAATTGGCCTTGGTGAACCATCATGAGTTCTGAGGTAGACTCTGTATTGTCATGCCTGAAAGGTGGTAGACTGGGTGACTGATATGCAGGTCACTTTTAACTTATTCTTACCTCTCAAGTACTAACTAACAACAGTAACTTATTAAGGCCCCAAGTATTCAACATCTTTTCAGCCCATATCTTACAAATTCTCTGTAATCCTCCAAGAAAATAGATCAAATTCATAGACACTTATATTGTTAAATCTGTCACAGCAACACCATGTTCTTCTTGCTATCTGTTTCTTTTTTTTTTTTTTTTTTTTTTAACCAGGGTCATTATGGTTTGTAATAATTTGAAAAGAAGGAATAGGGAAAGATATGCAGATTTCTTGGAAAATTTAAAAGTAGTGATATTCCTCTGTAGGTATTTATGGAAAACACTTAATGATATTTTTTCAACCGAAAATAAAACACAGAGTAACAGTTTCTGTTTTGAATGGTTCTACTACATTTTACTTCAAACTACAAAAACGATTTCTTCCCACATCAAAGTCTACTTCATTTAAATTCATCATTTATCCATAGGGTAAAATTACATATTATTCTCCCGCATACTAACCCACACAATATACTTACCCATGCTTTATGCTGTTCTTGGTAATCTAATTTCACTCATCTACCAGGATCATTTATTCTAGAAGGTGACATTAAAAGTCTTATACTTTCCCCTTCATGTCTTCTTCTCTGTCTTTTCTTTTAATCATTTCTTTTAATTGACATTTTCCTTATTTATATTTTAAATGTTATCTCCTTTCCTGGTTTTCCATCTGGAAGCCCCCTATCTCATCTAACCTGATCCTGCTTCTAAGAGGGTGCTCCCTCACCCACCCACACATTCCCTTCAGCCTCCCTGCCCTGACATTTCCCAACACTGGGGCATTGACCCTTCACAGGACCAAGACACTCTCCTCCCACTGATGCCTGATAAGGCCATCCTCTATTACATATGCAGCTGGAGGCATGGGTCACTCTACATGTACTCTTTGGTTTGTGGTTTAGTCCCTGAGAGCTCTAGAGTATCTGGTTGGTTGATATTTTGTTCTTCCTATGGGGTTGCAAGCCCCTTCAGCTCCTTCAGTCCTTTCTTTAACTCCTCTACTAGAGACCCAGTTCTCACTCCAATGTTTGGCTGCAAGCCTACACTTCTGTATTTGTCAGACTCTGTTAGAGCCTCTCAGGAGACAGCTATATCAGGCTCCTGCCAGCATGCACTTTTTGGGATCTGCAATAGTGTCTGAGTTTGGTGGTTGCATATAGGATGGATTCCCAGGTGGGGAAGTCTCTGGATGGCCTTTCCTTTAGACTCTGCTCCACAGTTTGATTACAAATTTCCTCCTGTGAGCATTTTGTTCCCCCTTCTAAGAAGAACTGAGGCATGCACACTTGGTCTTTCTTCTTCTTGAGAGTCATGTGATCTATAAAATGTATATTGGGCATTTCAAGCTTTTGGGCTAATATCCACTATCGGTGAGTGCATACTATATGTGTTCTTTTGTGATTAGGTTATCTCACTCACTATGGTATTTTCTAGTTCCATCCATTTTGCCTAAGAACTCCATGAAGTCATTGTTTTTAATACCTGAGTAGTATTTCATTGTGTAAATGTATCACATTTTCTGTATCCATTCCTCTGTTGAAGGACATCTGGGTTCTTTCCTGCTTTTGGCTATTATAATTAAAGCTGCTATAAAATTAGTGGAGTAAGTGTCCTTGTTATATGTTGGAGCATCTTTTGGGTATATGCTCAGGAGTGGTCTAGCTGGGTCCACAGGTAGAACTATTTCTAATTGTCTGAAGAAACTCTAGACAGATTTCCAGAGTGACTGCACTAGCTTGCAATCCCATTAACAACAGAGTAGTCTTCCCCTTTCTCCACATCCATTCTAGCATAAGCTGTCACCTGAGTTTTTAATCTTGCTATTTTGACTGGTATAAGGTGGATTCTCAGGGTTTTTTCTTTTTTGATTTGTATTTCTCTGATGACTAAGGATATTGAACAGTTCTTTAAGTGCTTCTCAACCATTTGAGATTCCTCAGGTGAGAATTCTTTATCTCTGTGCTCCATTTTTAATAGGGTTATTTGGTTCTCTGGAATCTAACTTCTTGAGTTTTTGTATATTTTTGGATAATAGCCCTCTACTGGATATAGGGTTGGTAATGATCTTTTCCCAATCTGTAGGTTGCTATTTTGTCCTATTGACAGTATGCTTTGCCTTACAGAAGCTTTGCAATTTTATGAGGTCCCATTTGTCAATTCTTGAACTTAGAGAAGAAGCCAAGGTGTTCTGTTGAGGAAATTTTCCCCTGTGCCAATATGTTCAAGGTTCTTTCCCAATTTTTCTTATATTAGTTTGATTGTATCTGGTTTTTGTGGACATCTTTGATCCACTTGGACTTAAATTTGTACAGGACCATAAGAATGGTTCGATTTGCATTCTTCTACATGCTGACCTCCAGTTGAACCAGCACCATTTCTTGAAAATGCTAACTTCTATAAACTGGATGGTTTTAGCTCCTTTGTGAAAGACAAATTGACCCTAGGTGTATGGTTTAATTTCTAGGTCTTCAATTCTATTCCATTGATTTACCTGTGTGTCTCTGTACCAATACCATACAGTGTTAACCATTATTGATCTGTATCACTACAGCTCTGTAATACGGTTTGGTGTCTGATTTCCCCGAGAAGTTTTCTTATTGTTGAGGATAGTTTTCACTCTCCTGGGTTTTTTATATTTCCAAATGTATTTGAAAATTGCTCTTTCTAACCCTATGAAAAATTGAGTTGGAATTTTGATGGGGATTACATTGAATCTGTAGATTGCTTTTGGCAAGATGGCCATTTTTGCTATATTAATCCTGCCAATCCATGAGCATTGGAGATCCCCATCTTCTGAGTCTTCCTCAATTTTTTTCTTCAAGACTTGAAGTTCTTGTTATACTGATTTTTTCACTTGCTTGGTTAGTCACACTGAGGTATTTTATGTTATTGTGACTATTTTGAAGGGGTGTCCCCTTTCTAATTTCTTTTCTCCACCTGTTTATCCTTTGAATAGAGAAAGGCTACTGATTTGTTTGAGTTAATTTTTTACTCAGCCATATTGCTGAAGTTGTTTTTAAGGCTTAGGTGTTCTCTGGCAGAACTTTTTGGGTCACTTAAGTATACTATCATTTCATCTGCTAATAGTGATATTTTGACTGCTTCCCTTCCAATTTGTATCCATTTTACCTTCTTTTGTTGTCTGATTGCTCTGGCTAAGACTTTGAGTACTATATTGAATAAGTAGGGAGAGAATGTGCAACCTTGTCTAGTCCCTCATTTTAGTGGAATTACTTCAAGTTTTCTACATTTAGTTTGATGTTGGCTACTGACTTGCTGAATATTGCTTTTACTATATTTAGGTATGGGCCTTTAATTCCTGATCTTTCTAAGACTTTTAACATGAAGAGGTGTTGAATTTTGTCAAATGTTTTCTCAGCATCTACTGGGATGATCATGTGTTTTGGGGTTTTTTTTTTTGAGTTTTTTTATGTAGTGGATTATGTTGATGGATTTCCATATATTGAACCATCACTGCATCCCTGTGATGACGCCTACTTGATTATGGTGAATGAACATTTTGATGTGTTCTTGTGTTCGGTTTGCAAGAATTTTATTGAGTATTAGGTATTTGTGTTAGATTCCCTTTGATGTTGGTATCCAACAGCCTAAAGGGGAATAGGGAAACTATACACTAAAATTTCAGAATAAAGTTCTATTTTTAGCAGAGTGCAGCAGACAATGGATCACTCCACCACTGTGAACATGCTTCTCACCAAAGTCATGCATGTGAAAGGCAGTCAAAGTAACTGAAACAGCCAGACATATAATGCAGTTCATCCCAAACTGAAAGGTGAGGTGAAGAGAAAGCACAAGAAGACACTAAGTTTATCAAAACAATTCAACTCCTCTTTTTGTAATGCCTATCTGGCATTATACCAATGGTGTACAAAGAGAGGCCCGCCAGAGCCCCATTCCCCACAATACTCCTAATGTTGTTTGAGGAAGGGCAACGAAATAAGCAGTAATTACCTCCAGTCATGAGAGCTAGGCATGGAGATACTGGAATAGGATAAGTCACTTGTTGATCTGACAAAATGCCTCCAAAAGAGTGCCTCTTGGACAAAGACTCTGCTCCTCAACTTCCCTTCTTTATGAGCTATAGTGAACAAGTGAGAAAATAGCATTTGCTACAGGATGCCAGTTCCTCTACCCTCAATGCTTACATTTAATGAGCAAAGTATGTTGAGAGGTATAATTGAATATCCATGTTTATGTCTGCCTTCTGAGGATGACAGTTTTGGCATGATTCTAATAAGTTTCTACAGATATTTTTTCACAGGATAGATGTTTTAGTACAGTTTGTGGTCTGACCAAAAATGCCTTTAGTAATGTTTTTGCCTATCACACTGAAAAAGTCTATGCTCCTAACATCCAATACAAAAGTATCTGTTTGTAAAATGGCCCTGCTATTGGTAATAGATCTTTTATAAATGCCCTTTGTGCTTGCTCTGCTCCAGAAACTCTTCTTACATGTAATAGACTGGTTTCCAACTATTTGGCCAACTTCTATCATCTAATCTCTGTTTAAACTCTGTATCACATGTTTATTGATCTGCCTATGTTTGCATGTATATGAGTGTGTGTGTGTGTGTTGTGCCATTCAAATTAAGTATTTTTTTCATAGAATGCATTTTGATCATATTTACTCTTCTCCCAACTCCTCCTAGGTCTTCCTCACTTACTTTGTTTTCTCTCTTCTTTCCTCCTTTTCTTCCTTTCCACTGTATCTCTCTTCCTTCCCTCCCCACCATTCCTCTGTATGTCCATCCATCTGCATTCATCCCCTCAGCTTCCTATCTTTCCCTGTGTCTCTCTACTCTCTCTCTCTCTCTCTCTCTCTCTCTCTCTCTCTCTCTCTCTTTCTCTTTGTTCTCTCTCAAAGCCAAAAACAAAACAAAAATGAAAACACAACTCAACCATCACATATCCAAAAATTAGAAATAAAATGAAACAAAAATCTCAGAAAATATCAATGAGTCTGTATTGTGTTGCCCAAATACTTTTGGCTATATGACCTGCCCTGGAATGTGGTTGATATACATAATGACACCCCACTGGAGAAAGCTGATTATTTCTTTCCTAGCAGACATCAATTGCAAATACCTTCTTATTTATGGGTAGCACTGTGTTTCTACATTTCTTTCTCAGTTCTGGGGTTTGTTGGGTTGAGCAAGCAGGTCCTGTTCATTAAATCACAGTCTATGTGACTTCATAATGTATTAGTACTTTTATATCTGACACTATTTCCTTAGTTTTATATATTACCTCTGTCTTTTACAAGCTTTTTGCCTCCTTTTCCATATAGATTATTGAACCCTAGAGGGAGAAATTTAATAAATACATATCATTTAGAACTGAGTGTTCTAATGCCTCTTCCCATTTACAGATTTTCTAGTTTTGGTACATTGCATTAATTATAATCCTGTGAACCAAACACTTTTCTGATAATGATTGAACAATATACTTATCTATGGGGATAGTAATACAACATTAGGAAATATTTTATTGTTACATTTCTGTCTTAATTGATGATTCAATGCTGTGAAAGTAGATTTATTTGCTTCAAGACAGCAAATAAATCCATCATCTGATTGGGGGCTGGTTTGCAATTTTAAGGGGTGAGTTCATTACCCACATGGTGGGGAATCAGGCAGCAAGCAGGCAACCAAATTGCTAAAACAGAAACTGGGTGCTTAACTGTTATCCACAAGTATGTAAAAGGGACTAAGACATAACTAGCATGAAATTTTTGAAACGTCAACTCCCAATAGTAGTGACTCATTACCTCATCACCTCCAACAACCTTCTAGTTTTTCCTAAATTTGTGTGTGTGTGTGTGTGTGTGTGTGTGTGTGTGTGTGTGAATTTTGTGTGAATCTTGCTATATTTCTTTAAGAATTTATATAAGAAGTTTTTGGTTAAGGTACAAGTGTCAAGTGTCTTCTTTATATAAGATTATACCATGTGCAAATAGAAATATTTTAACTTCCTTTTTTCCTAATTGTATCTCCTTTGATTTCCTTCATTTTTGTTTTTGCTCTACCTCAGAATTCAAATATTATATTAAAAGGGTATAGTGACATTATCTCATGTCTAGTTCCTAGATTTAGGAATTTTCTCTATATTTAAAATGGCGTTGTGATCTGGCTGTAAGTTGAATTTATTATATTGAGATATATAACTTTTACTTCTAGTTTCTTTAGAATTTAGGATGTAGCTCATGGATAGCTGTTTTTCAAATGCCTTTTTTTTGCCTCTAATTTTATTATCAAATGATTTTTTGCCTTTCAGTTTGCCAGTGTGACGGATAACATTTAATTGATTTAAATATTCAAACTATTCTTCCATTTGTCGATGAAGCCAATTTGATCCTGGTAGATAATCTTTTGAATTAGTTCTTGAATTCAATTTGCAAGTATTTTATTGAGAATATTTACTTCTATATTTACAAGGAATATTGTGGTAAGTTTTTATTTTTATTGTGTTTTTCTTGGGTTTGGTATTAGGATAATAATGGCCTTATAAAAATACAAAATATTCCATACTTTGAGGAGTATTGGTGTTATTCCTTCTTTGAACTTCTGGCACAATTCTGCACTTCGTCTTCCCAGCTATGGGTTTTTTCTTGGAGAATTTAAAATTATTATTCAATTTCAGTACATATCAGGTGTCTGTTTAAATTGCTCATTGCTTCTTTTTTCCACCTGCTCATTGCCTTATAAATATAATAAATCAGAAATTGCCATTTTCTTTTTATAGTGCTTGGTCTCCTATGATATATAGATTTTTTTCAGAAACCATGTTTTGTTCAAAACAGTAGTTGCCCCTAATTGGCAGGGCGTGCTACCTGGCGCTGGGAGGTGGGGCAAGTTCCCGATCCGCAGGTTCTCGGTAAATTAGGGGTGGAGTTGGGTGAGGTAGAAAGAAAGTTGTCCCAGCGCTGGTGGATGCTTTACGGTCCCGGATGGGGCTTGCACTGCCTGCGCTTCTGTCTGGTTGACCAGGACCATTGCCTCTCTAGAGGGCACTAGGGGCTGCGGAGCTCAGAGGCTTAGGATGTGCTTCAGGAAGACCTCATAGTTGATGCAGTCGTTGCTGTCCTCATGGCCTGCCAAAACAGTCTCTACCTCTTCCTCAGTCATCTTCTCTCCGAGAGTGGTAAGAACGTGTCTGAGCTCTGCTCCCATGACTTTACTGTTGCCCTCTTTGTCAAACACACGAAGCCCGTCTAGGTAGTCCTCATATGTGCCTTGGTCCCGGTGCTTGGCCACTGCCTGCAGCATAAGCAGGAATGTCTCAAAGTCTACACGCCGGGACTTCAGCTCATCGCTCTTGGGGTTCTCCAGGACCTTAAGCACCTCGGCATTGGTAGGGTTCTGGCCCAGGGCCTGCATCAGGTCCCCCCACACTGGCTGTACAGGATCTTGCCATCACCCACTCGGTCAAACAGCTCAAAGGCCTCTCTGAACTCCTCCAGCTGGTCCTTGTTAAACTCGATCACCACTTTGGAGAGATCAACAGGGGGCTCCTGGGTTTTCGCAGGGGTCTGGGGGGCAGCTGGCTCGGCCTTGGTCTTGGCTAGGGGTCCCTGCTGGGCAGCAACAGGCTTCTTAGAGATGGGAGGCCTGCAGGTTTCTTCACAGAACGCATCCTTCTTGGGAGGCATGATGTCAGGTGGCAGAAGAACAGTGTGCCAACAGGGGACCCATCTCTTCTTCTGGGTCCGAGGAAGGGGGCAGATGGGGCGGGACTCCATGACTTATAGATTTTGCTAACATACATTACTATTTCTGATTTCTCAGTGTATTTAATATCTTCCTTTTCAGCTCATTTTATTATTCACATAGTCTTCTTTTTCTATCATTTGGTTTTTATTTACATAGGGTTTATCAGTCTTTTGATTATTTAAAAAATTAGAACTCTTCATGACTGTGTGTATTGTTTTGTTTGTTTTTTATTCCTTTGATTTTACAGCCTAAGTTAATTATTTCTTGTTTATTCTTTTTAGCTATTTCTTCTTATTTTTTAGAGTATTTTGGATTTGTTGTTAAATTACTAATATGAAATTTGTCACTTTTTAAATGTAGTCCTTAGTGTTACTAAATTGTCTCAGAACTTTACTTCACCTATATCCCGCTAGATTTGGGCAAGTGTTTTTTTTTTTTTAATCTTTATTTAATCTTAAAAAGTTTTAATTAAAAAATTCTGCTACAATCAACTTTTATTTATTAATGAGTTGTTTCACTTCCATGAAGTTGCTTACTTTTTTTCTCATTGTTTATATTCAGCTTTAACCCTTGATGATCTGGTGGGATGCAAGGTGTTATGTCAATTTTCTTATATATATTTTGTGTCCTAACATGTAGTCAGTTTGGAAGAAAGTTTGATGAGCTGTTGAGGAAAAATATATTCTTGTGAGTCTTCATCAAATGTTCTGCCTTCCTTGTGGCAGTTTCATTTGATTTATGACATTCTAAGACCAAGTATTCTTTGTTTTTTCTGGATTATCTGTGTCTATAATGAAAAGAGAGATGAAAGTACCCAGTCTCAGTGATAGAGGTTTGGTATATAATTTTCCAATTTGAAACATGTTTCCTCTTTTTGAAATTTGGTGCCCTTACACTTGGAGCAAACTGCTTAAAATTATAATATTTACTTGATAGTTTTTGGTTTTAATAAGAGCAAAGTGTTCATCCTTATCTCTTCTATTTAGTTGCAGTTTGAAGTCTATATTTAGATGTTAATATAGATTCCCCTGCTCTCTTCTTGTGTTCATTTGCATAGAATAGTTTTTTCTACCTTTTTTCTACCCTAAGATGATATCTGTCCCTGATAGTAGAATACATTTCTTGGAAGCACCAAGAAAGTTGGGTCTGTTTACTAATCCAAATCATTAGTTTGTGTCTTTTTCTTGGAGGAACTGAAACCATTAATAATGAAAATTATTAAAGATCAGTGTTTATTTATTCCTGCTATTTTGATGTACTGCTGTGGTGTTTCACTGCTTTTGATGAACTTTTCTGCAATTTTTTGCTTCTTGTGTCCTCTTGGATATAGTTAACTTTCTCTTCATACTAGTTTTCCTTTCATACAAGTTTTCCTTCCTTTGACTTCTATAGAGCTGAATTAGTAGGCATAAATTACCTACATTTGCCTTTATCATGAAAAGTTCTCTGTCTCTGTTGATTATAATTGATAGTTTTGCTGGTCAAAGTAGCCTATGCTGAAATTTTTGTTTCATCAGAGTTTGTATAACATCCATCCATGTCCTTGTGGTTTTCAGACACTACATTGAAAAGTCTCTGACAAATCTCTATTGAAAATCCAACAACCACTTCTGCTCAATTCCTGGTCCAAGAGGGACCTGCCTGGTGCCTCTGTTGCCCTCTGGGCACAAGGAACCAAACAAGTCAGGGAAGGACCACTTCTGATTTCCTCTATGCAGGGTTGAAATCCAGTTGCCAGGACACCAACACCTGAAAGCAAAAGGTAAGGAACAAATCTTCTGCTCCAAACAACATGGCCTGGTGGCCAAAAGACACCTAAGGTAGGAGCAGTCTGGGACAGGAAACTTCTGGTTTCTGCCTGTGCCTGGAGCTGAATAGGTCTCACAGATATATGTACTCAAATTCCATGGGAAAGAGGGCTGGACTCTGAGGAGTGTGGACAATCTTGAGAGCTCAGAGGAGACCGCCACTTCTGCTCACATTCCTGGACCAAGAGGAACCTGCTTTGTGCCATATGATACAGGAACCTAGGACCAATTAGGGTCAGGACCCTTCTGGTTTTTATCTGAGCCCAGAGCAGAAAGCCACTCTTCACGAGTGCTGACACACCTGAGAGCAGAGGTTAGACCAAATATTCTGTTACAAGTAAGCTGCCACAGGCATCAAGACACACAAACCCAAGAGCAGTTCTCTGTTTCCAGATCCAGCTGAAAGAAAACAGGTCTACAGAAGTGCTGATACACCAGCTTACAGGAGGGTAAAGCCAATGTCAGAAACAGCAAGACAAGCTAACACCAGAGACAAACATGATGGTTAGAGGCAAGCAGAGGAACCTAAGTAACAGAAACAAAGAATATTTGGTATCATCAAAGCTCAGTTCTACCACTGAAGTAAATACAGAATATCCAAAAAGCAAGATTTGATTTTAAAATCACATCTCAAGATGATGATACAGGACTTTAAGAAGGACATAAATAACTCCTTTTAAAGAAAATAGGAAAACACAGGTAAACAAGTAGAAGCCCTTAAAGAGGAAACACAGAAATCCCTTAAAGAATTACTGGAAAACACAATCAATAAAACAGGTAAAGGAACTGAATGAAACCATCCAGGATCTAAAAATGGAAATAGAAACAATGAAGAAATAACAAAGAGAGACAACCCTAAAGATAGAAAACCTAGGAAAGAGATTAGGAGACATAGACACAGGAAACAGGAACAGAATACAAAATATAGAATAGATGCCTGAGATACCGACAGGAGCCTGGAAGGGACTGGATCAACAGATCTCTACACCCCAAAATCCCATGGGAGGAAGCTAAACCTTCAGAGAAACGAACACGCCTGGAAGCCAGAAGAGACACGCTCTGCACATTTTCTGACTCAAGAAAACACCAAATGCCATCTGGGACCCTGGTGCATGGGGGCTCCCGGAAAGGTTGGCACAGGTCCTCCTGGTTACTGCCCACGTGGAGAGCTCATGAGCAACACCCCACGAGCAAACTTGAGCCTCGGGACCCACAGGTAAGACAAACTTTTCTGCTCCAAGTGAACTCCCTGGTAAACACAGGACACAGGCCCACAGGAACAGCTGAAGACCTGTGGACAGGAAAAACTACAGGACCGAAAGCAGAACACTCTGTTCCCATAACTGGCTGAAAAAAGAAACAAAACAAAACAGGAAAACAGGTCTACACTCACTCTGACACAGGCTTATAGGGCACACTCTGGCCACTTTCATCAAATAGCAGAACAAAGTAACACAGGAATAATCCCAGTGGCAAGAGGCAAGCGCTTGAGAACTCAGAAACAGAAACCAAGACACATGGCATCACATAGACCAATTCTACCAAAATAACACACAAATATCCAAACACACCAGAAAGCAGATCTGGTTTCAAAAATCATATTTGATCATGATGCTGGAAACTTTAAAAAGAACATGAAAAACTCCCCTTAAAAACACACAAAACATAAATAAACATCTAAAGCCTACAAGAGATCACAAAAAATCCCTGAAGATTCCAAAAACACAATCAAACAGTTGAAGGAATTAAAATGGAAATAGAAGCAATCAGAAAAGAACACAAGGGAAACAACCTGGATGTGGAAAACAAATGAAGAGACAAGGGCCGTAGATACAAGCCACCAACCGAATACAAAGAGATGGGAAGGAAAGAATCTCTCTCAGGAGCAGAAGATTCATGAAATCATTGATTCAACTGTCAAGATAATGTAATGGAAAAAGCTCCCTGGTCCAAAACATGCAAAGTCAGGACTCAATGAGAAGATCAAACCCTAAGGATAATAAGGTATAGAAGAGTGAAGACTCCCCAACAAAAGGGACCAGTAAATATCTTCAACAAAATCATAGAAAAACTTCCCTAACCGAAAAAAAGAGATACCCATAGGCATACAAGAAGCCTACAGAACTCCAAATAGATTGG